>NC_133666.1:324696009-324996009 GCF_037893015.1 Macrotis lagotis
ACCCTTGTGCTATTTGTCCATTCCTTACAGCAGACTGCAGTTGTCAAATAATAAATGAGATCTCTGACCTCCAAATATGTCTATTTGAAAGGTTGAGTCTATGACTCAAGTATTTAAGTTCAACGAATATTGCAGTGTCTGCTAGATACAAAGTTCTGAATTAAATGCAGAGAAAGAATTAAAAGAAGGACCTGTCTAGGCACTTATTCTTAGTAAAAAAGCAGAACAAGTATAAGTTGAAAAATAGCTTCAATTCATTGTGGAGGTATACATTTTAATCCCACTTGGGGGAAACTGAAGTGGTGGATCTTTTGAACTTGGGAATTCTAAGCCACAATAGGATAAACTTATTGGGAATCCACATTAAATTCAGCATTATAATGGTGAAGCCCTAGGACCAAGGAACCACCAGGTTGCCTAAGGAGGTACAGATTGGAAATGGAATTCAGAGCTAATTAAAAAAAAAGAAGTTACTACATGCTTCTTTAAGATATTATAGGAATAGTGAGCCACAAATGATGCAATGGATAGTTTGCCTTACAAATGGACAAAACAGCATATTTAGCTAACCTTCCTATTTTGCTTATGTTTGTCCAGTATCAGCACCAACTAATTATAAAAGATGTTTATGTGAATTCTTGGCAACAAACACAAGGGGGTAGTGAAATAGTAAGAGGTTTTTTTTTGTTTGTTTGTTTTTTACTTTTTTGATTTATATTAGAAAAAACAATTTTGATCCTTTCTAAGAGTATACTGGGTGTTTCATAGAAAAGCACTTCTGAAACTGTTTGAGATGCAAGGTAAAACATCACTTTTTTCATGAAGCACCATTTTTATTCAAAAGAATGACTGACAGACAAATGTGCTTATTCAGAGTTAGACACTGGGTTGGGCAGATATTTTCTCTGAAATGAATGAAGTAAACCTGTCATCTCAAGGAAAACAATTGGCAGTGTTCATTGCCAGTGACAACATTTGAACTTTCAAGCAAAAATTAGAATTTTAGAAAACTTATATCTATACCATGGGCTTGACAGCTCCCCAATACTTAAAGATTTTTCTGATGAGGTGAATGAAGATATTGATAAATATGATGATTTTAATGTTGTAAAACTAAATGAGTCTATTTTTGGAGGATCTGGATAACATAATGAGCCAACAGTTTCCAAATGATCAATTTACAAATTCATATATATATATATATATATATATATATATTATATATATATATACATATATATATATGTATATATATATATAAAAGATTAATTTGATATATAAGCACAATGTGTTATAGTGTTATAGATTAAGAAAATATCATTGACATGATTTCAGCCTCCACAATGAAACTTAGCTTTAAGAAAATACTACTTGGGGCAGCTAGATAGAGTGGATAGAGTGGATAGGCACAGTGGATAGAGTATCGGCCCTGGAATGAGGAAAATGTGAGTTAAAATCTAGCCTTAAACACTTAATAATTGCCTAGTTGTATGACCTTAGGCAAGTCACTTAACCCTATTGCTTTGCATAAACCAAAAAAAAAAAAGGAAAACACAACTTGTCAAGTTTTGGTATAATATCAATGAAAAATATTTCTAATTACCTAAAGAATCTATGAAAATCCTCCAATACTTATCTATATAAGGTCACAATTTTCTTCATATACTTCAACAAAGCAGCATATCACAACAAATGGAATGAACAAGCAGTTAGGAGAATATGGCTGTCTTCTATTAAGCCAGATTTTCAAAGGTTTACAAAAAACATGTAAAACCATGCTACTCTTCTCACTATTTTCTGTTTTGGAAAATAGTTTTCATTAATATATTTTATTTATGTCAACATGTAATGTTTCATTATTATTTAAATTAATTTAATAACTAAATAAAGCATATCAGTTTAATTTCTAATAGGGGAAATATGATAACTATAATCAAGGGAACAGGGGTACTGCATTTTTACATTTAATATTTTAACAACTGACTTTCCAAATTCATGTCTCAATTTTTAGCTTAATCTGAATTATTTTCATTTTTCCATCATTTTCTTAAGTCCATACAATAAACAAAACAGGAAACCAAGTCTTAATTTGTAGTGTTTGTTGATAACTAAGGTGTTGACATACATGCTTAAAAAATTAACAGTTGGTGGGGGCGGCTAGGTGGCATAGTGAATAAAGTACCGGCCTTGGAGTCAGGAGTACCTGGGTTCAGATCTGGTCTCAGACACTTAATAATTACCTAGCTGTGTGGCCTTGGGCAAGCCACTTAACCCCATTTGCCTTGCAAAAACCTAAAAAAAAATTAACAATTGGTTCTCCTGAGCAAATACAAACTGACTGTATTATACCTCTAGATGTGAGCTACATTGACAAAAACTCTTTGGATTAGGGCTGAGGTCAAAAAGTTTGAGAACCATTGCTCTAAGGCAATAAATTATAGAGCAAGTGGGGATCTACATTGGTAGAGTAAGTTTCCTCATTGAAAGTGGCCTACTTATACGGTATATGCATGTGCACATACATATGTGTATACACATACACATCTATACATATGCATTTGTAGGATGTATTTTATAGAGACACATATACACATACAGGCAGTAGGCCACTCTCATATTAATGTAAATTCATATTTGTTCTTCAAGTTATAGATCCATATTTGCTTTTCAACTTATATCCAGCTACAGATGTAAATCTGTTCTTCAACTTATAGAGCAATAGTTCTCAAACTCTTTGGTCTTAAGCTCTTTTTTTACTTAAAACTTATTGAGGATCCTAAAGAACTTTTGCTTATGTGTATAATATCCAGGGGTATAAATCAGAATATATATATATACTATATATATATTATATATATATATATATATATATATATATATATATATATATACTATATATGTGTGTGTATATATATATATACACACACATATATATACATGCACTCATGTGAATTTATGTAGCTATGTATATAGTCATATATGTATCATGTATGTATTGTACAATGCTAGAATATAACTTTCATGTTTTCATGTATATTTTAATTGGCATTTGTTTATTCTTTTTACATATTATCTTCTCTTAGAATGTAAGTTCTATTAAAATGCAAACTTCTTTTAAAGCAGGGATAATCTTACTTTTGCATTTATGTTCCCACTAAAATAGACATATAAATTGACCAAAGTGCTTATAATATAAACAAAACCATTTATGATACACTGTCTGTTTACTGGGGATTTGTTGTTGTTTGGTTGTATCCAACTCTTCCTTATCTTGGCAAAGATACTGGAGTAGAATTCCATTCATTTTATAGATGAGGAAACCAAGGCAAAAAAAGGTTAGATGACCAATTATGATGACCTATATATCATTTCTTTCATTGTATACCTGATAGAAATGGTCCTTTTTTTGAGAAAAATACGTGATCTACATCATGAAAAGTAAAAGGAATTTTTCTTAATAATATAAGTAAATGTATGTTCATTGTTATAAAGGATTCCTTTGAGATTATGGAATCTCAGTATTTGGAGGGATATTGGCCAAAGCTTAGCAAGATACATTAAAATTCCATTGATAATGAAGTGATATTCTGTAAGACTCAAATTTCTGCTCTGACATATCTTTGCTTTGCAAATTCCCAATGGAACATAAATCTCATAGACTTTAGAACAATGGAATTTATTAGTGTAATGATTTTAGGAGAATTTAAGTCAATAATTTCTAATAGAATTACATCAAAGTTCAGTCAAACAATATCTATGAGCTGTGTATGATTCAATCAGGAGCCATCCTCCAGAATCTACTGAATATCCACTTCTATCTCAGGTACTATGCTTCAAACTCAACTCAATTGCCATGTCTTCCATGAAGTGTCTCTTGTTCTACCATCACTGTCAGCCCTTTTTTTTTTATTAGTGATCCTTTCTCTAAGACTTCACCTAGCACAAATTTGAAGGTCTTTAATTGATTTTTCATGTATTATGAAATATTTTATTAATGTATTGGAGGGATGTCTTATTGCCTAACCACATTGTAAACTCTGTGAAAGCTGGCATAACGTCTTATCTAAGGCTTATCTCTTCCTCATTACCTAGTATGGTGCTCTGAGCTCTATATGGTCTTAATAACTGTAAATTGGATTTATTGTCATCTATTCAGGTAGACAATTGACATTGTAAAGGAAGGATTTTTTTTTTGTATCACTGAACACCTGACTGAAATCAATAATCCTGCTGCTCTCTTGCAATTTGAATAGAGATTATGTGGTATAGTGGAGAGAGAACTGGTCTTGCAGTCAAAGATGCCTAGGTGAAAATCTTCCCTCTGACATATCCAGATTGGGTCTTAGGACAAATCATTTAACCTCTCAGGGTTCCAGACTCTATTTCAGAAAAGATACCCATATACAATAGGTAGAGGCAGTTCTCCATTAATTTCCTTTACCAATTTAATCACAGGAATTGCTCACAATAGCAACAAAGAAAAAGGTAGTGTATGAGCATAATTGTGGTCTTCCCATCTTTCTTCTGTTCTTGCTTACTTATTGTATAGATTTTAATATTGTTTTGAACTTTCTGTTAATGCATCTTTTGTTAGTACTACAGAGGACAATCAGAGAAAGGAGATTACATGCTTGCCTAAGAACAGAAAGTGTTGATTAGAGCCTAGATGACTACAAAGAGTTTTTAGGGCAGAGTATGATGGAAAGAGTAAAGGATTTAGGGTCTAAAGACCTACATTAGAATCTTATTTTACCTCTCTGGGATCTAGATTTCTCATTTGCAAAATGAGGGGATTGGACTAGATGACATCAAAGGTACTCTGCAACTTGAGCTCTATGATCCCATGGTCCCTGAAAACACATGGTAGCATAGGAACAATGATGAGTGAATGAACTGACTAGTGAGTAAATGAATATACAATACTTTATGAGTTCAGAGAAGAGAGAGAAAAAGTTGGTGGATGGATTCTCTGTTTATGTTCTCCTTACAGGTATGGTAAAAAGGAAAGTTGTACAATGCTTGTGGCTCTACTGATTATTTGCAATCCCTGAGTTTTAACTAAATTACAATAAAGAAGCAAACACATTTATTATGCAAATGATAGAGTTGGTGCTAAACACTAGGGAAAAATATTTTTTTAAACAGTTCCCTGATAAAGATGTAATGGCAAACATTTAACAACCAGCTCTGAAGAAAAATAAAAGTATATCCATATTTTTAAGTTTAATCTGCATTACTAATATTTTCTCATCATTTTTTTGAGTCTAGATGATCAATAAAATAATAAATCAAGTCACAATTTGTTGTGTTTGCCAACCTCAGAAGTAAATATTGATTCCAGTTCAGCTGACTCCAGAAGATTAGTGGTCCCTACTCTCAAAAAGCTCATATTCAGGGGCAGCTAGGTAGTGCAGTGGATAGAGCACTGGCCTTGGAGTCAGAGTACCTGAGTTCAAATCCAGCCTCAGACACTTAATAATTACCTAGCCATGTAGCCTTGGGCAAGCCACTTAACCCCATTGCCTTGCAAAAACTAAAAAAATAATAAAAATTAAATTAAATTAAAAAGCTCATCTTCTAATGGGGAAAACAATATATAAATGCTTATATAGTATATTTATGTGTATATGTATGCATATGCATATATGCACACAATATATCTCTCCATATGTACATGTATATTCATAATAATAGATATGTTTATATAATATATACAAATATACTATATATAGTATATTTGTGTAATGTATATATATATTCATCATGTTTACATAGTATTTTCATGTGTATAGATACTATATATTCTATTTAGTATAATTTGCTAATTATATATATAGTATTTATATTTGCATGTATGTAGGGCATATATACTTACATATACCTACATACATAAATACACATGTGGGTATGTGTAAGTGTGTAAGAATAAAAGGTGAACTCACAGGAAAAGCACCATTATTGTTGGGATGGGAGAAAGACTGAGAAAGGCAGAGGTTGGGATTTGAGATGAGTCTTGGAAACAGGACACCAGGGAAGCCAAAAGACAGATGTGAACAGAAAGAACATTCCAGAAATAGAGGTACGGAACTGATAAATGGAGTATCATATGTGAGGAACAGCAAGCACACCATATCATTGGATAATAAGTAGTGTGTGTGAAAGAGGTAATGTGTAAGGAGATTGGCAAGGGTCAAACAGAATATTTTATAGCTGTAAAAAGTAGGAAATAAATGGAGTTTATTAAGTAACATGGCCAGAAGAGAGTTTCAGGAAGATCACTTTTGACCTCTAAGTGGAAGATGAACTGGAATTGGAATAGACCTGAGCTAGAAAGAACAACAAGGTTATTGCAGTAGTCCAAGGGGAAGTTGATGAGGGCCTGCAGTAGGGTGATGATGGTAAGTGAAGGGAAAGAGAAGATACTGAAGAGAGGTGGAGAAGACAGAAACAAGCTTGTCAGTACTCTTGGAATGGTGATACATCAACATCTCTGATCTGAGAGTGGAGGTATGAAGCTACTCAGCAACCACCATGCAAAGATTGTAAAGAAAGGTGGATAACAAGATACATTTTAAGATTTTAATTCTTATAAATGTAGTAGAAAGACTTCATTCCTTCATTTTAGGAACTCCCATCATGTCCTGCTATCAGGTTTTAGTTACTTTATCATAGTCCTTTCCAAAGATTATATAGCTCCTGGGTCCTTTCTATATGTGTATTTGAGGCACAAGAAACAGTTCATAGCAAAAGGATTTAATGAAATAACACTAATAAAATAACAGGAAATTCCTCCTTATAAACCATTCCTCTTATTCTCAAAAACATACAGATCCTCTTCAGGAAGAGGGGAACTAAATAAGAATAATCTGGGGGGCATCCACAAATAGGGAACCATATCTAGACAAACTTCCACCTTTACTATCCACTGGACAGTATTGTGACTAATCATTATCTATGCTAGAGGACAGCTACATTTCTTTCAGCTTTTTCTTTCACAATATGCCTCATCTATACTTCTCTATTGAGGTTCAAACTGCAGGACTACCTTCTTCAATGTCCTTCAGCTCATGAATGTACAGTGATTAGTTAAATTTCATAGTGTAGTTAGTGAGCAGGATAACTGGACTTGGAATAAAGAAAAAAAAGAATTAAAATCTCGCTTAAGATATTTATTTTCTGCATGAGCCTGAGTAAGTTGCTCAGCTTCTCTGGACTTCAGTTTTCTTGGTAAAATGTTGGAAATGAACTTGAGTTTCTTTAAAGTCCATTCCAGGACTAAATCTGTAATCTTAATATCTTCTACAAAGAAATAACCTTATCTTTCCTTAATCTATGAAACTCTGGTTAGCTTTCTTTAGTCAACTTTTAAAATTAATTGTTACAAAAATCTCTTTGGCTTCTCAAGAGTTTGTCAGGTGAATACAGTATTTAGACTAAGACAAAAATCTACCCTTTGAGCTATTTCTTAAATTTTCTTAGAACCCTTATGTTTAGCTCTAAAGTATTCTGAATTCTTCTTCGACTTCATATCTCTCCTTACTTCTCTCCTTTGAATCCTCTAAGACATATAAGTAATGGTTAGAAAACCTATTTTTGTTCTTAGGTCTTATATTCTAATGGCTAGGTAAATATCTTTAGAATTCTTCTTCCTCCAAAGGAAAAATCTTTTCTATAATATTGTGCTGTAAAAAATTTTCCTGATCTTACTCTATCATGTTCTTCTATTCTAGTTAAATACCAATGGTTAGGTTGGTTGGAGATGATTAAAAATGTCAGTGACCTGACTTTTGTCCAAATTTCCCCAAGGAAAAAAACTAGAGCTTGGTCTCTCCCAAGACTTTATATAAATATTTAATGCTAAATAATTTCATTCTTTATTGTATTTCAGTATTCATTTAATTATGCCATCACATGGTTTACAATAAGGACTGAAATCTCCATTGTAATATGTGAAAGGATTCAATCTTCAATCACTGAAATGGTAATCTAGATACAATTTTTTTGATATTTATTTAGGGAATAAAAATGCTGTGGAATGGTTTTGTGACCATCCTACTCTACATGTGCTAATATGAGAAAAATCAACTTTAATGACCATTCAACCAATTTTCCTTAAATAAACCCTCATATTTAAATTCCATTTAAAAAACAACAAAAAACTGTATACATTTTTGCATTAAAAATCTACTTTAAAGGTAGTAGAAGATTTTCTTCTTTTTGGAGGAGAAAAATTCTCATATAGTTATTGGAATTTTTCTGTAAGGTTTCAGTTTTTTAAAAAAATGTTATTTTCAAATATTGGGTTTATTTAAGTATATTGGTTGTCAATTTGTTACTGTATAACATAATGATGACTTACATTGAAGATTATTTAAAAAAGATGTGTCCAACTCTCAACCCATGGGCTATATGTGATTCTCAAAGCTCAATTATGTGATATCATTGAATTCTATTATTATATTCATAGGAAATATGGATTACATCATAATCATAAATAAATATTAAATTCTATATGCAGCCCTTGACAAATGTTTGTTGCGTGGTGCAGCTCAAAAGATTTGAGCATCCATGATTTAAAGCATTCTTCATTTGTGTAATATTTCCAAGACCTCAACAACTCCTCTGAAAAGTGACCACCAGTCAATTATACTGATATTTTGCTACATTTCATGGAATCAGATAATTTTAAATCTGGAAGGGATTTACAAATCATCTAGTCTATCACTCTCATTTTACAGTTAGAGAAACTGAGACAAAGTGAAGTGAAATGACTTGGAACATTTTTGTCAGAAATGGGAGTAGGAGATGATCCTCTGAAGGCTGACTGATGTTTTGTCTGAGCTGATGGGAAATGTCGGGGTGAAGTAAATGCAGCATTGGTGATACAGTTTGTGTTGTTATAAGACTAGCTCGTCTGATGATTGATCTATGAAGATGATCCTCTCCCTTCTGGCAGAAGAATATTTCTTTTCAGGTCATTTAAGATCAGCACCCCTAAGAATATACCTTTTTAGAGCTATTTCCTTAATAAAATAACAGCTTTAAGGCAGGCTGTCTTTTGCCCACACTGTCAACTATAAATCCTTCTGGTCCACTACTTTAGCAATGAACAACTGGATCCAATATATTTGTCAAATGAAAGAAAAATTTATAGTTTTCAAGTTTACTCTCCTTTTTCCCCACTTTATCTCTCTCATCAGAATGTATACACAGATATAATCTTTTGGGAATGTATAGAAGGCAAATGATGACTAGATGCAACCAGAAATTAGCCTAATTTGTAATGCTTGTTAATGGAGTGCAGAGGCTTTAGGTAAAACATTAAGTTTCTGTAAGTACTCTGGGCCTCAGTTTCTTTTTCTGTCAAAAACCATAATAAATGCAGGGCCTATCATCTGTTGGTGGTATTGTGAGGGTAAGATGAAACAACATATGGGAAATAATGATAAGCCTGAAAAATTTTGTTGGCAGGTAAGTATACATGATTGTGTTTCCACCAACATTCTTTTCTAATACCTCATCATGATGTGGAGGTGATGCCAACAATTTACCCATAGGTTCTTATAGGGCTGACAGGTTCTACCAACTCAATCCAATGAATTTTTATTAAGCACTTCCTATTTCAAGGTACTGTAGATACAAAGACAAAGGGAAAAATAACTCCTACACTTAAGTAGTTTACATTCTACTGGTCAGGGGAAGGCTTTAATCATGCTTGTCAATGACTTGTATGTATGTCATCCAATGTACTGCCTCGCCTACAGGAAACAGAGGAAGGCTCATCACTAGAAAGCTGGTTACAAATTGATTGATGTCTTCAATTGAAGCATTTTATATATTATGTCTATTAAAGAGCATAAAGGGATTCAATCTACATAAATGGTGTAGGAACCCACAGAAATTAAATCTCACATTCTTAAAAGTATTAAGTGATATTTTTGTGGATGAATAATGAAATCATTCTAAATTTTTCCCTGTTTTCCTCACCAGTTGGTTTAATTCTACTAAGTGATTAGTTTTCAGACTTAGGATCTATCTACTTTGAGTTTTTAGACAACTTCCTTAAAGGAACAGGTCTCTGGGGTGGGGTTACATTGAAAGGAAAAAAGGAGCATCTCCTCGAATTATGTATTTTGTTTCTCCAGAAAAATAAGACTTTTATAAACACAAACATTTTGATGGCCTTAAAGTATGCCAGGTCTGCTTTTTTCAGGAATGTTCTACAACATCTTAACCTCCTACTTTTAACATTTCGGAGTATAGAAGGTCTTTCCCTCCCTTAGGGTTTAGTTGCTCCATTTTTAGATTTCACAGATTTATAAAGGAAAGGGAAAGGACCCTAAATATTATTTAGTACAGCCATATAATTTTATTGAAGAGTAAACTGAGGTCCAGTTTGGATTTGTGACTCCTTCATGTTGTAACTTCCTAGTTAGCAGCAGACATGTGACTAAATTACAGAAACGACTTTCATTCTAATGTTCTTTTCACTACAGCACTTGCTATATGTAAAGAAACTTGAGGAAAGGCAGACAGTTGTGCAGTAATGCAGTTATCTGCATCTATTAATTACCATAAAAGAGTTTAATGTTCTCTTGACCCTCACAAAGAGGACAAGTGTGATAGAAAGCCATCCCCTGGATAGAGGGAGATAAAGGAAGAGCAGTTTAAGAACAGAGCTAGCATTTGGTTTGAATGATTGAATTATGCTAAGAGATGTTAAGCATGAAGACATGATAGACCACATCCCATTATGAGTAGTACAGAAGTTACTGTCTTCTGGTACAGATCACCTGGAGATCTGAGAGAGCATAAGACCTACAGATGCAGATCCTCAAAGAATTTGAGAGCTAAATGTAAACCTCAATTTAAATTGCTTGTATTTTTGGCAATAAATAGAGGCAAATGATCCCCAGTGTAGAAGTCCATCTAGAAAGTTGGAATGCCTACTGGGTCCTGGACCTAAAGATCAGTGAATAATTTAACCATCTGGGGATAGAGGCAACAAGTTCTAGAATATGTACATTCTTCCCCTTCTAAGCTGCCTGAAGGCTACATGGAAAACAAAATCATCCCAGGGGAATAGATTTTGTTTTTACCCTGGGCTTGAACATAATTCCGAACTGTTGGTGGGTCCCCTCTCACCTTGTTGTCTCCTCTGTACCTCCACATCATTGAACATATAGTATTCCCACAGAATTACTGAATTACTTGGGTGTGATAGAATGGGTTTCAGGAACCCTGCAAAATCTAGATAAGTTTCACTTCAGTCCCCTTCAAAACTTTCCCTAAAGAGGGAAGGAAGGATAGAAATAGGAAGAAGGATAGAAAGTCAACTACATAATGCAGTTTGAAAAAGCTTGCTTTTCTCTAATTTCTTCCATCACTAGGTTTCTCTGAAACAACCCCCACTCTCTTCCAGAAAGGGAATTCTTGTTATCAAATCACTAACCACATAGACAACAAAGATAAGGTCTCACCACAACTAAAGTCTCCTCACTTCTTGTAGGAGAAGAGTTCACATTACCTTGGAAGAGAGGGAATATTGATGGGTTATACTGTTAAATAAAACCTTGTTAAAAATTAAAAATATTGATAGAAATCAACTTATAAAATGCCTAATTTTTTTAACCATTTAAAATACCATATTTGATTCTCTTTTGCTTCTTAACAACAACCATATGAAGTAGGTAATTCTCTTCAAGTGTAAAGTGAGCTCTACAAGAGTAAAGACAGATCTTCTGTTATTTCTTTATATTTTCAGAGCTTAATAAACTGCCTGGAATATAGTAGGAACTTCATAATTGCTTACTGACTGACTGATTTTCCAGTTGACAAAACTGATAAGAAAAATTAAGTGACTTGCCCAGGGTCACACATCTAGTGTCAGAGGCATAATTGCAAGGGAGATTCCTGACTCCAGGTCCAGTGCTCTATTTAATATTAAATTTAATTCAATACTCTATTTAATACTAAATTTAAAAATATTTAATACTAAATTTAATAATAAAGCCCTACATCAATGCCTCATTATGATGTGGAAGTAATCTGGGTTCTCATAGACTGTGCCAGGGTAGTTCCAAGCTCTCATAGGAATAAGCTGAAAAGGCTTCAAAGATCAACCATGTTTGTCTAACTTCCATCTTTTTAAAAATAAGTTTTATTGAGATCTATCTTTATATCACAGGAAGTTATGTCTATTTCTCCACCCAATCTCAAATAAACTTTCTCTTGTAATTTGCCTCTTTCCTATTTCTACTCTTTTGTTCCTAATTGTGCTCTATTGGATAAATAGCACAAACTAATTTTGTTCGTATATGGCTTCTTCAAGGCCTTCAAATATTGGAGGAGAGCTACATTCCCCATCTAAGCTTTCATTCCTCTAAGCTACATGTTCTCAGCTCCTTCAACTGATCTTTCTATAGCATCATGTATTCATGTACCCATAAGGCAGTGTTGAAGGAGAAACCTCTACATAACTTCACATCTGAAACTGTATTTGATGTATAATAAATTTACTTTCCACAGGACTGCTTAAGAAAAAAAGTCTTAGGGAGCCCTTTCTTTCCCAGAGACTCGGAAGACAAGACAGCATGCTATTGGTCACTGAGGTAAAAACCTCTTTCACTACAGAATTCTCTCCCCCTCTTCCTTGGAAAAGATAAACAAGACTCAAAGATAAAAGCTCTTACTTTTCTCACTCTGGAATAGCCTTGGGGCAGATTTTTGGATAAATTCTAAATTCCTTATATTCCAAATTATGACTCCAACTACCCTTTTCAAATTTGTTCCATAACCCACTATGTGACTGAGCCAGAACGAATGAGTTACTGTTCCTGAATATTTCCTCATCATTTTTGGCCTTCCTGATATTGAACCATTACCCTGACCCAAACAAAATTCATTTTCCAATCATTCTCTCCACATATCCAAATTTTACTCATCCTGGAGACTCATTCCCTCGAGTCTCAATTTCTCCAGGGACTCCTCCAATTCATCTTTCCTGTTCTAATTGCCTATAAAAACTAAATTTGCTACAGATAGTCTAGTATCCAGGAACAATGTTCTGAAGTCAAGTCAACAAATATTCATTAAGTAACTACTATTCTCAAGGTGCTGTGCTAAGCAGTGAAGATACAAAAAAAAGTAAAACAATCTAGACTGGGAACTTTGTGAGTCATAAAAGGAGGAAGGGGGGAAAACAGTGTCTGTTTTATGTAGAGATTCCATGCTTGTCACTTCACAATTTTGAAGCCTGTAAATATTTTTATTTCATATTATTTCCCCTAAACCCTCCAGGAAAGTCCTTTACTGAAATCTTGTTGTGACACTGATATGACATAGGTTCTTGAAGACTCTGTCACAGAGCAGAAACTCTGCCATTAAATACACTAGAAAGTTTTATAGTACATACTAGTGACAGATACTTTTTGTCTGGCCTTAGAACCAATTCAGGAAGGTTCATTAGGAATTAAAATGATTTTGAATTCCAGGCCTGCTATGTAACTGCAAAATAGTTTGCTGTGGTTGTTTATTAGTTTTTAGCAAATTAAGATTAAACTTTCTCATGCTTTTACTCCACTGAGAAAAAAGAAAAAAGAAAAATCCCATGGTGAAAGCTAATAGATTCTCATAACGACCATTTCTTAGGGCTTCTCATGCACCTTTGATGTCCATCTTTCACACAAAAGTCAACTGTGGCTTCAAGAAACTGTAGCACCAATAGGGGCCACAAACCAGTAAAACTTTCTTGGCAGACAGGTTAAATCAAGTTGAGGGTAATCAACAGACCTCAAATCCATTAATGAGTCAGGAAGATGTCTATCCCAAGCATGTGATGCCTTCTTCCAATAAAATAGAAGGATGAAAACAATTTGTTCCAACAACCATAAAGGCAAATGAAGCATACATTTTTGAGCACTTAGAGCTTGGTCAGACATGGAATATGGCAAGGTCATTCACTGTATTCTGGTCCATTGCCAGTCATCCTGACATTTATGCCATTGATTTCTATAACTCTGGAAGAAAGAATTAGGCTGATGATATTGTGCAACTCTACCTTATTTAAATCATTTTATGTGTAAGTCAAGTCATTGCCCTCTGATTTTGTCAATCCTCTTAAAAAATGAAGAACATACACCAACAACCCCCCTACCCTCTGAAAAATGTTTCAATCTATCATTTCTCTGACAGGAGATAAGTAGCCTGTTTCCTCATGAATTCTCTGAAATAATGACTGGTTATTGTGTGATCAGAGTTCCTAAGACTAATAAAATGTATTGTCTTTAAAATATCATTCTTATTATATACATTGTTTACCAAGTTCTGCTCCTTCATTCTGTATCAGTTTATATGTCTTCCTAGATTTCTCTAAAACCATTCCTTTCATCATCTTTGTAGTACTATAGTTTTCATAAACATAATTTACTCAATCATTCCCCAATTAATGAATACTACCTCAGTATTCAAATCTTTGCTATTTCAAATAGAACTGCCATAAACTTCTTTTGCATTTATGATATATTTAACCAATGTCTTTGGGGTCTAGACTGAGTAGTGGTATTACTGGATCAAAATATATGCACAACATATGCAATGTTAAAATAATCCATGTAACCTCTCTGGGTCTTGACTTTCCCCATGTTTAAAAGAGAAGTTTGGAATAGATCATTGTTAATATCACTTCCAGCTCTAGATCTGACAATGTATTATAATTCATTCAATCATATATGTATATATGTAATTAACAAGAATTTATTAAATATCTATTTATGATAAGCACAATATACTATATATAGGTGGTTAACCAGAAAATCTACTAGATGATGATGAAAATTTTGAATTATTGTTGTTGTCTTTTGAATATTACAAAATTTCCTCCAATCTCACTTTCCTCCCCCCACCCCCCACAGAAGGCAGTCTGATAGTCTTTACATCGTTTCCATGCTATACATTGATCAAAATTGAGTGTGTTGAGAGAGAAATCATATCCTTAAGGAAAAAATGAAATATAAGAGATAGCAAAATTATATATCAAGATTTTTTTTTAAAAAATTAAAGGTAATAGTCTTTGGTCTTTGTTTAAACCTCACAATTCTTTCTTTAGATACAGATGGTATTCTCTAGATGATGATTAAAAAAAAAACCAAGTAATTGTTATTTTACTTTAATAGCATAGAATCCCTTTGTACTACAGTGATTCTTGAAAGGTATGCCTTGATTTCTGTAGGTATGCTTCATAAACCTCAATCCCTATCCCTCAGCTACATTTTCTTTCCTATTCTTCCTAGTTTGCTATCTGGGGAGGTCACATTATGAAGTAGGTAGGTAAGTTAATTCCATTTTATCAATGACAAAATGTGGCCCAGACAGATTAGGTGAATTTCCCTGAGTCTCACAGCTAAAATAGATAGATAGATAGATAGATAGATAGATAGATAGATAGATAGATAGATAGATAGATAGATAGATAGATGATAGAAAGAAGGAAGGAAGGAAGGAAGGAAGGAAGGGAAAAGGAAAGAAAAAGAAGGAAGGAAAGAAAAAGAAAAAAGGAAAGAGATATGATATGGTATGATATGATATGGCATGATATGATATGATATGATAGATATGCTAGATGGATAGATAGACAGATAGATGAGACAGGATCTTTTCTCAAATTTTCCTGACTCTAGGTCTGGTGCTCAATACATTTCCTTCCTCTTTATAGACAGCAAGTTAATCCATAAAAGTAATCATTTTTCATAATAAGGGCCATTTAAAATAATCTTCTGAAGGTCTGTATAGTTGATTGTGGAAGCTATTCTGAATAAACCAACCTTTACTTTTTATCACTATTTAAATCACCTTATAGTGTCATCTCATATATAAGGAACCTTTAGGCCCACATTAGACTAAGTATAGGATAAAAGACAGACTTGGACACCCTGGTCTACTCTTAACCTCAAGGGGGACAAATATCAACCAGAAGAGACAACTACTTAAGACAGAATTTCTTAAGTACCCTTTGCTTCAAACTTGGCCTCTCCAAGCACAAAGTCACACGCAAAAAGAAAAGAAAGAAGGAAAATACATGGCATTTCTCCTAGTCCTGCTGCCCAATTTTCGTTAGACTAACATTCTTTCAGAACTAGGGGAAATGAACCAATGTGTTGTTTTTGTTTCCTAGATACATTAAGCAGACTGTTTCATATATCTTTATTCATCTCTATATTCTAAACTGAGACTTCTCCTATCAGAAAAGAGACAGACCCTCTCTCTTACTCTGTCTCTGTCTCTCTTTGTCTCTCTGTTTCTGTCTTTGTCTTTCTCTGTCTCTCTTTCTCCGTGTGTTTTTCAGTGTTTCTGTCCCTCTCTCTGTCT
Organism: Macrotis lagotis; assembly: GCF_037893015.1. Taxonomy (NCBI): domain Eukaryota; kingdom Metazoa; phylum Chordata; class Mammalia; order Peramelemorphia; family Peramelidae; genus Macrotis; species Macrotis lagotis. The sequence continues at coordinate 324,712,375 of NC_133666.1, forward strand.
CTCTCTCTCTATGTCTCTCTTTCTCTGTCTGTCTCTGCTTCTATATATCTTTTCTGTCTGTCCTTCTGTCTGTCTGTTTCTCTCTGTCTTGTCTGTGTGCATCTGTCTTTCTCTGCTTCTATATGTGTTTCTGTCTGTCTTTCTCCCTCTCTGTTGCTGTTTCTATCTTTCTCTCTCTCTCTCTCTCTCTCTCTCTCTCTCTCTCTCTCTCTCTCTCTCTCTCTCTCTCTCTCTCTCTCTCCCTCTCTCTCTCTCTCCACTCCCCTCTCTCTGCCCACCTCATCCCACCTTTGGCTAGAGAGCTCATTTAGAATTGAATTTACAATGGAAGCTGGAAATCCAATCTCTCAAGCAAGAAAGGCTGGATATTATAATAACTCAGAAGGGCAGAAAATGTGAATGCAATGGCTGTGGATTTGATGGTGTGTCAGATCTGCAATAGTTGAGTGAGCTCTCTGGGTATAGTCCTGCTCCAAGGGCTCCGAGAGAGAACTCGAGAGGTTAGTAGTGGGATGAGTATTGGGAAGGGGGGGAAGGGGTTGGGCTTGGGGCTCAGACTAGCATTGTGTGCACATATGTTTCAGTAGGGAAGTAACACAATGAGGGAGCAAGGAACACTTTGGAAATCTACCACAGATGAGGGCTTCACCCCTAGAGCTGCCTGTGACATTATATCATAATCTGATCAAATAGGAGGCTGGCAAATTGGCTCTTTATAAGGTAACAATCAGCTACCTGTGTATGATGCTGCAATAAAGCTCAGCAGGGTGGGTGCTGGCAGTGGCAGGCTCACGTTGGAGCACAAAAAGCAGTTGGCTCTAAGACTCAGAGTCACCTCATGGTGCTGCTGGCAATGTCTGCCTTATACTTGAGGATCAAGGGAGCTGCATATTGGTCATGGTGCCACAGGTGCTACCAACCCCATCCTCCACACATGCTCTTGTATTATCTTTCTTAGATGAAAATAATGTCCATTTCTTCCCACTGTACACAATAGTATACAGTGATGAATTACACTGAGCTATCCATACATTTTTGTCCTTCCTTTAAATTTCTCATGACTTGAAATAAGTCTATTTAGGTTAAGAGCAGGCAGCATAACTTCTAACATAATAGATGCTTAATAAATGCTTGTTAATAGATTGATTGCATGTTAAATTCTTTATGAGGCAACAAGTCTTTGTATAAGGACATGTCTTTGTAAACTTTTTAATGTTTATACTAGTTTTGTCCAGAACTGTAATTTCAATGGCATATGGAATTCCCATTGAGAAAATTTTCTCTATTATTGTAGACAGTTAATATTTTTCCTAGTTATAATCTTAGCGAGTGATCTGGGACACTAAGAATTTAAGTGACTTATTTAAGGTCACACAGCAAATACTTGTGAAAGAATAGATTTGGACCTAGTTCTTCCAAATTTCCTAGTCATCTCTCCATAATACTTTATCTTTGGGAGAATATCACCGATAAAATCTGCATTCATATGTTAGCAAATGAGATTAAATATATATATATATATATATATATACACAAACATATATATATGATGCTTTGCATAGTATAATATACTTTTTGCTACATTCTGCCCAGAAATGGCTCAGAAAAGATTTTCATACAGTGCTGAATTCAAGTTCAAAGTAATCCAGTTTGCAAAAATGAATGGAAGTCATGCTGCTGAGCATCAGTTTGGTCCTCCTCCAACTGAGAAAACAATCTGAGACTGATTACAGGAAGAAGAAACCCTACTGAAAACGCCTTGGCAGAAGAAAGCCATGAGAGTCAAGTCAGCCAAATGGCCTGATGGAATTGAAGAGATGGATTGAAGAGCAAAGGGCAAGTGAAATTCCCGTGTTCACAAAGATGGCTCAGCATGAGGCCAGAAGAATTGCTGATGAAAAAGTGACTGATTTCAAATGACACAATGGGTGCTTCAAGTTCATGAAACAGAATGAACTGAACATGTATCCATGTACCAGACTTGCCCAAAAGATGCCTGAATGCTACAAGCATAAGGTCCTTGAATTTCATGTTGAATAAACTTAAGTTCAATAACTTTATGTAATACTTTTTTTCAAATTTCAGGCCCCAAAATTAATATATGTCTTAAGTATGGGAGCATCTTCTATATAAGGAAATATGGTAATCTGAGAGCCTCGGATGGCTCAATTGGGTCTCTCACTTGATAACAAATCAGGAGTTACCCATTAAGAGAAGAGGACATGATGAGGTACCTAACATCTTTACCTGCCCCCAAATAGCTACCCTATAAATCTGTCATAATGAAGACATCCTGTCTACTTTAACCTAAAATTCCTTCCTTTATAGTCTAGGTGTAAACTATAGCAACAAAAACATAAGCCAGGCATGTAATGTGCTGTAAAAATGTGCCTGTTTCGTGGTGGGCTTGGTGGAAGTCATCCTCTGTCTTAACCAAACTGAGTAACTAATCTGAGAGCCATAATCCTGAGCAAAGGGAGTTTAAATAATGGAGAAGAAAGCTTCAATTTGTGGGATGAAGGTTGGAGATACAGTCCCATAGTGCCAGGCCCTTGAGTAGTTGGAAGAGCCTTGTTGGTGGTGTCTAGGGTAGACAACTGGTGGACTGAATACTCTGAAAGAAATAGGAGAAACTAAAAGACCAAATTGACAGATTCACAATTTGGCTCAGATCTTTCCCTATACTAGAGAATCTGTGAAGGGAAGCAGAGGGTCCCAGAGACTGCTGAAAACTCTAGAAATGTGATTTTTTAGTCCCATCTATTCCAGTTTCCTTGTTATATTGCCACAGATCACTTACTCTTTTTCCCTGGGCTATTCCTACCTGAAAAATAGGGATAATGGTTAAGAAGAGAATGATTGGGGGCCTACTAAAGGGGTGGAGAATAATTGTGCCTGTATATATGAACAGAACTCTGAGGGTCTGAGGCCAGTCTAGATTTTGCTTTCTTTAGGTCAGGGAGTTTGCACTATAGGAACCCTAAGGATGAGCTTTATCATCCTAGAGGTCATCCTGCTTTCTGCAAGACTCTGCTTGGGGAAGGATCAGTCTGACCTTTTGTGCTACTGATGCTGAAGCTGGCCAGTGAGTGTGCTTTACTGCCCCCTGGTGGCTACTTCTGAGAAGGTAAAGCAGAATTTCTCGGTAGGAAGACCCGCTGTTTATTCTTTTGAGGTTACAAGGGGGGTGGGGGCAGAGTATCTAGGCAGAATAGGCATCTGCTTTCTGGGTCTAGAGGGAGAATTTTTCCTTTGCTCTGAAAATGCCATTTCTGAAATTACACTTCTAGGAGGGTTTTTTAAAATTTTTTTTGATTCTTTGTTTTGTTTTTTTCTTTTAGACTTTAGATTTTAGGCTAAATAAATATTGATAGTTATCTTGTGAGCCTGAGCTCTAATGTTAGATAGGAGAGAAGAGAGGAAAGAGATAGGAAAAGATCACAGGTTTTCTGAACTCAAAGAATTTGCAATCTGGAAAAGGTTCTTACACCCGACCTTCTAGAGATTGAAGAATTCAGGGGATAAACTGTGTTTTAAAAAAGATTCTCTCTTCCTCCCTTTTACGATCTCTCTCTCTCTCTCTCTCTCTCTCTCTCTCTCTGCTAATGCCTTTCTCTCTGACATTACATTCTCTCTCTCTCTCTCTCTCTCTCTCTCTCTCTCTCTCTCTCTCTCTCTCTCTCTCTCTCCTGCCCCAATAAACACACACACATATTCCTTGTACATTTACATGTTGTCGTCTCCCCCATTAGAAATGGAACTGCTTGGCAGAAGACACTGGTCTTTGCCTTTCTTCATATACTCAGCATTAGGCAGGGTCTGGCACATTAGTATGTTTCTTCTAACTAGAAAAAAATAAAAATTATGTTTCCCTCCCCTTTGATGAGGGTCACATTTTCACTTTTCCCTCAATGTGAATAATGGATCTAAAGACAAGTTCCTATCTATGCGGAAAAGATGGAGGAAGGAAGCCAACCTAAAGGCACTAACCAGCTGGAGAGGGGAAGGGTACTATAGATAAAAGCTTTGAAAGAAAGGCTGAGGAGAAAATAAATTTCCAAAGTTTTGCTAGGTCCTAAGTAGAATTTATTATTCTTAAGAGAGAGAGGTAAAAGGGACCGACATTCACAGAGGCATCCAATTACATCTGAGTTGTCTTTTTAGACGCTAACCCTCATCCTCCAGCTGTGTCTCATCTCCATGGTGTCCTTGATGGTCCAGGATATCAGCATCAGGTTTACAGAGGGCTTTCACAAGCATTCTCTCATATGATAATCATTACTGTTTTATGAAGTTAGAAGAGTAGAAATCCTTATTTCACAGTTCAGAGAATTTAAGCAATTTACCCAAGATTATGAGATTACAATGGGGAAGGGAATGAAGGAAGAAATTATATATATATATATATATATATATATATATATATATATATGTATGTTTTTATAATTTTAGTCTTATAACTACACTTGGGGCTGGGGTAGTAAGGTGCTATGATTACTCCCCCCTCACACAGTCAAGGAAACTGAGTCATAGGTATATAATGACTTGCCCAGGGTTATATGGTTAGCAAGTATCTGATGCTGGATTCTGACTCTAGATGCAGTGACCCATATAACTGTGCTTCGTGATACCAAGTTCTAGGCTCTTTCTTCTTTACTATAAAGATCTATAATGAGAGATAATATTCCATTTCCAAAAAGAACCTCTCCTGAACTAATTTCTTTTATTGATTCATTAAGGAATTGTTGAGTACATGCTAGTTGAAAGGTTGCTAATCTCTGAATGGGATTTGTTATTCAGTTATTTCAGTCATGTCCTGCTCTTCATGACCCCATTTGGGGTTATCTTGGCAAAGATACTAGAATTGTTTGCCATTTTTTTCTAGCTTGTTTTTACAGATAAGGAAATGGAGACAAATAGGGAAAAATAAATCACGCAGGGTCACATGGCTAGTAAGTATATGAGGTCAGATTTGAATTCAGATCTTGCTGACTCCAGACCTGGCACTGTATACATTATGATGCCATTAACAGCAACAGTGGAGTACAATGATGAATAAAATAGTCATTGATCTCAGTTTTCAGGTGATATAGAGATATGGTATATATAATTATGATAAAGTTTCAATTAAATAGAGCTCCTTGAGTCTAAGTGATTTCTTATAATTCATCCACTTCCTTACTGAAGAAAGGTATTCTGTAACTCTTCAATATAAATAAGAGTCCCTGTATATGTAGTATTCATCAAAGAAAAATATATCTTACAAAATTCAAGAAGAAAATAGGTTCAATTGACCAAAAGTCACATTTTTTGGTTACTGTGTGAATCCAGGTTCTCCAGGAAACCATCATGGGATAGTAGGTAGGAGCAAAGATTACTATTTATCTTGAAAAAAAACTTCTGTTCCAGATGATTATTAAACAATTGCCTGGGGTGAGGAGCATCTGTCCCCCTTTCTTTTACAGCTCAAAAAGGACTCAGGACTAATGAGCTAACTTGTTCAAAAAGTACACTATGACAATATAATGCTTTGGGTTTGGTGGACCAGGGTTCTTTCAATGGTATTATATATCACACTGAATTCTAGGGCTGTAACTATCTTGTGACTCTAGCAAACTACTGAATGTAGAAGAATAGGTATAAGAGGGAGAAAATGATTGTAGGAGGGAAAGAGTTCAGTCATAGGTATGATAGTTGCAGGAAAGGGATGATTCCCTCTATCAGAGAGAAGTTAGAGGAGAAGACCTCAAGAAGGAAAGGGTACCATGGCAACAGATCCTTTGTGGATATATCAGTTCCATCCTTACTGAAGGAGAACAAAGAAACAAGGCATGATGTTACTTCAGGGAGGAATCTTCCAGAAATACTCTCATTGTCTCACACTAGCTATGGCTCTATTGGATGCATACCCAAGAACAGAATTCATACTTTCATCACTAAAGCCCTTTCTGTTTAGGCTTTCCTCATCTTTGTCCTCTTCTGCCTCTCTCCTTCCTGGGGCTATTGATATTAGGACTTTGATTCTAGGTATTTTAAGATTCACAAAATGAAATACTGCAGGATTATCCTATACTTAAAAATACATTCAGCTTCAAATAAAAATATTTGAGTTTGAATTCTAGGTCTGCTACTTACTAACTTCATGGGTGACCTTCAGGCTATTGTTTAATGTCTCATCTTCATTTAAATTTTAAGATCCCTTCTAAATCCAGGTATATGACTGTATGCTTGTCAAAGGGTATCTGTCTCCATCCCCATTCAAAACAATCAGGGCTCGGTTTCTTCACTGCAAAGATGATGGTTATCAATGTTAGCCATACATTAAGTTTGTAATCAGAATCTATTTTAAATAAGGAGAATCTACAGTATATATGAATATGCTAATCAGCTTGTCTTAATACTTCTCATTTGTATTAATGTAAATTAGGCAGCTGCATTTCCCACCAAATATTTTCCTTGATATTTACTGATGAAATCAAAGTCCCTATAATAAGTTCTAATATTTAATCCTAAAGCTCTAAAGAAGGTGCTTTACTTTAGCATAATCTAATTTCAATGAACAAAATTGCATCTAAAAGCAATATAAAGTTACAATTTGTTCCATGTCAAATAATAAAAATGGCCTTTAAATTTTACATGGCTGTGACCTTTGCTTTTCGAGTTTCAATTAAACTTTCCTCAGAGCAAAGGATGGAATGTAGACTATATATGCTCAGTTCTAAGTTGAGGTAGCCACTAAGCCCTCCTCTTTCTCTCCATTCAGATATATAGCCTGCTTCCCGCTGGATATAAATTTCAGTGTTTTTCACCAATAAGAGCAGGAATTATAGAACAAATTATGCCTAGGTTTGAAATTGCTCTAAGTCAATCTTTTTAAAAAGTGTCATATTTGGATACTTTTTTCTTTTTTGGCATTTATACCTTCGGCATTGTCCAATAAACTTAATTGTCCCAGTCACATCACAATTCTACCTTTAATGAAGAAAAACAATTAAGCAGAACAAACCATAATATCGATCACCATCAAGAATTCATATAGCATTCCACACCTGTAATCTACCACTTCTCTGAGGAGAAGAAGGAAGTGTGTGTGCTCAGTCTGCTGGAGTCAAGATAGTTGCCCAATTTTCAAAGTATGTTCCAGGCCACCATTTTCCCAAGAGACATTACCTAGGTTGATGAGAAAGTTCCCAGTTGGAAGAACATAGGAAATCAGTTTTCTTGACTCTTTAGGCAGCAATTCCTCTAATGTTCTCTCAATATGGCTATGATATTCATTTATAGGTGCATCAACAAGGCAAAAGTAGAAAAATAAACCAACATTACAGAACAGTCAAGCTCACTGATGGAAGAAAAACAGATGAGGGCTGGTTTGTATTGGTATCTCAGAACCATGTTTTTATCTTCTGTTAACTAACATAATACCTGGCCCATGGAAAATAATAGGTGCTAAATAAATACTTACTGATTGATATTTACATCTGGTCAGCTCAAGTCAAAACTTTAGAGTCTATTGCAAGGTCAACTCAACTGACTAGAAAATGGAGCTGAGTGTGGTAGAGAGTAGCGGGGAGAAAGAAAGAGGGGGGAAATTACCCAATTTGGTTATTTAGAGTCACAGAGGAAAAGAATCTCTAAACCTTTGACTTAATTTAATATTTGATTACCTTAAAAATCAACTATTCACTTCAATGGGCAGAGAAAAATAGCTTGAGGAATTCAGCATGGCATCAATGGAAAAAAAGAACAAGCAACATATGCAAAAATGAATGAAAAAACATTAAGCATTTACCATGAAAATGTTCTCTGTGTAGGGGATGTGAAGATAAAAAAAGAAAATAATTCCTGTTCTCAAAAAACTTATATTATTTACAACATATAAACCACTGGGATGATTTGGTTTGGAAGCTTAAATGGAGGGTGAGCCAGTCATAGAAGCATTCCTTTTCTAATAGCAACGTAGCAGTATTGATTTGGGAAAAAAAAATAAAAGGGAAGGGGGATGAATGCCAAGTAGATGACTAGGGAATAAAGTGAATTAGGGCTAGATTGGTTCTGGTCCTTCATTATGGAAGAAGATCAAAATGGTATCACTAAGTTAGAGACAAGTTACAGTGTGTCTGACTGTGGCTGATAAGCTCAGAATGTTCTAACACAGGTCAGGCACAAATATTCCATGTCAACACCTGGGATGAGTTCTCTAAACTTAGCATCTCATGTTTCCTTTGAGCTTCTTCAATTCTGACTTGCTCATAGAACATAGTACCCTCTCTGAAAAGGGCATACCATGATGGGAGTCCTGTGCCAGCATCTCCAGTGCTGCACAGTCAGTTCCAAACTTCTTTTTTTTAGGTTTTTGCAAGGCAAATGGGGTTAAGTGGCTTGCCCAAGGCCACACAGCTAGTTAATTATTAAGTGTCTGAGACCAGATTTGAACCCAGGTACTCCTGACTCCAAGGCCCGTGCTTTATCCACTATGCCACCTAGCCTCCCCGGGTTCCAAAATTCTTAAGAGAGACCTTCAGGATTTTCCTGTATTGCTTCCTCTGACCACCCTGTGAGCACTTGCCCTGTGTGAGTTCTCCATAAAATAGTCTTTTTGGCAAGTGTATGTTTGGCATTCTAACAACATGCCCAGCCCATCATAGATGCATTCTCTGTAGTGACACTTGAATACTTGGCTTAAATACTTGGAGAAAGGACCTCAGTGTCAGTTATCTTCTCTTGCCAGGAGATCTTCAGTCTTCCTAAGATAATTTAAATGGAAGTGATTCAGTTTTCTAACATGATGCATTTATACAAGAATGAAGACAGAACAACTATTCTGTAGACTTTCAGTTTGGTCTTCTAATACCTCTTCTTTCCCACATTTTTTGGAGCCTCCCAATACTGAACTAGCTCTGGCAATGCATGTGTTCACCTCATTATTTATGTGAACCACCTTGAAAAGTATACTGCCTAGGTAAGTGAATTTTTCCACAGTAATTTTTCCACACAAAATTTCTCTGTTTACTGAAACTGATGGTTCCATGTATGGATGGTGTAGTACTGGTTGATGGAGCTTTTTTCATGATGTTTTCTTGGTCTTAATATTGTTAGTAGCAGAGAATCAACCCATACTTTGCTGCATCTCAGCTTCAAAGGCTGAGTTCATAATCATCCTCAAATAGAAAATCATGCACTTAACTTTGGTCTTGGCTTGTAGACTTTTCAAGGTGAATACTTCACCAGTCTTGCAATAGTTGACTTTGTTGCTCACCCTCAATGAAAGCATTTGATAACATAGCAGACTGTGTTCTTAATAGCTAGGGTCCATATGGATATAATGAATCATATAATGTACTCCCTAGTCAGGGGTCTAGATGAAGACTTCTGGAGTGGAAAAGTTAAGTCTTCTGGAGCATGGCTCTGGATTTGAATGGGAAAGGTGTTAAAGAAACATGTCCTGAAGAGTAAAGTGGCTAGAGTCAATACTAGTTTGGAATTACACCAAGAAGCCAGCTAGTTCAATAGCAAGGTGTTAGACTTTTCCAGTCAGTTATAGGTGCCAATTCCCCAGTTTGTACATTTGGACATTGTGGCAGGAATTTCTTCTGCACCACTTTTGTTGCCTTCATCCATCTTGCTCTTACTTCTGGTGACTGTGCTAGGGTGGTCATCTCAGGGTGGGATGACCAAGCCAACATTACTGTTGATTCTACCCCTGCTATGCCTGAAGTCAGAGACTTCTTTGCAGATCTGCCCACCCTCTCTTTATTGGCACCACTTCTTGCCACTAAATCTATCAGTTGGTTGTTCTAGTGGCATGTGCTGGAGTGGATTCTTAAGGGGACAGTCAGCAGGATTGTTTGAATGCCTCCCTGCCTGAAATATAAAAAGACCCAGTTAATTGAAAACTGGTGTCAGAAGTTTCACCTGGGATCTTTCTTCTCTTGGTGAGGTGAGAGTGGGAGCTGTAGAGAATGTCTTCCTGATCTAGGTGTGACTATTGTGGTAAGTTTGGAGGAAGGGAAAGTATTTCCTCTTGACAGTATCCTTTTAAATTTATTCTAATAATCTCTTATCAGTAAAGTTTCTTTTAATTGAATTTTATGATCCCTAAATACCTAATTGCATCTTAATCCCCTAGCCTGAATTTCTAGACTGGTCTAACTTAGGCCTGACCTATAACAGCACAGTGGTGAAGCTGCATGATTAACTTCTAAGTGTTTTCTGATGTCTATATGAACAGGAAAAATAAAATGAAATAAAATGAACTTATATTTTTGCCTGAACAACAACAAACATCTAGAAGAAAGTGCCTCCCTCAATTAAAATTCTATTTGTTTTGTCCACATGTCCCTCAAACAAACAGACAAAAAGATAGAACATTTATTTGGCACTCATATCCCATATATGATACTAAACTCTAGGAATCCCAATACGATCAAACTAAAAAATCCCTAATATCAAAGATGTTTTCATTGTGGGGATGTAAAAGGTAAAGTAAAACAGGCACAGAGAAACTATTAGTTTGGGGGAAGGTGGAGATTGTTGATAAGTAGATGGCCAGGAAAATAATGAGATGATTGTGTGGAGACCTAGGTCTTGGCAAGAGAACTCAAAAACAGAACTGTCAGAGGATCAGGATCTAGGGAGAGTGTTCATATTTCTGATGGAAGGGACAATGGTAGAAAAGTAGGCCTTGGTGATGAGACAGCTGGCATGTATCCAACTATTTGGAAAAAGTCTGTATTTCTTTTTGAACTTATCTGTTTTCATCCCACATTTCTTGGCATTATATAGATGTGACACTATGGTGTAAGGGATTCTCAAGCATTGCAGTATGCTCACCAACATATAAACAAATTATTTATGTTGTTAAATTATATATATGTGTATTTAATGCCTATGTTTCTGCATATTTATGCATATATGTATGATGTTTTATATATTCATACTTGTAGATATGTGTTTACATCAAGACATATGCATGCATACATTTATAAATCAGCATGGTATGGGGAATAAAAGGAGGGAATACCAGGCTAGGAGTAATTAAATCTCTACAAGCCTCAGTTTCCTCACCATTACTATCTAGTCCTGAAGATCCCTTCTAGCCCTGAAATTCTCTCTGTCCCTATCCTTACTGCTATTTCTCTCTGTCTCTCTGTATCACTCTGTCTTTCTTTCTATCTCTCGCTATATACTTGCATACTTCAAGGAATAGTCTGTGACCTCATAAACATCGGTAGTTGCTCTGGCCATCTCACCCAGTGTGCTGTTTCTTGTCCACATTATTCAGCAACTTTCTTAGAGAAGCAAGGCAGTGTTCTATAGCAAGTGGATCTAGAGTCAGAAGATCTGAGTCTGAATTACAGTTTTTCCACTTTCTAGCTGTAAGAATCCTCAATAAGTAATGGCCTTTACAAATCTCAGTTTCATCATGTGGAAAATAATAATTTGTGATACTAGTACATATTCTAGTTTTCAAATAAGGAAAGACAGTGGCATCTACAAACTTGATTTCTGACTAGAATATAGAGTCTAGAATGTAAAAGTCTAGAATGCATATTAAAGGGATGAACAGTTAACTAGAAGAGGCAGTAGTAAGTGTTCACATATTGATTACAAGGCTTTATCATGAACAGGACATGGCAGACAATTCTTTTTTATCAGGGTTACAAGGCTGGTGCATCATTGGAATGGTAGACAGAATTTACCTAGAATTTAATATCACAACCAAAGATTATTGAGATAGAATGGCATAGTAGACAGAAGACTGAATTTGGAGACAGGAAAACATGATAGTAGAAAAGTGTATCACTTAACTACTATCTAGTAATTCTTTATGATGATATAAAATATAAGTTGAGATTCCTCCCTTTCTCTTTCTCCTTCATCTTCTTTTCTATCTTCTTCCCTCTCTCAATCCTTTTCTCCTTCCCTCCCCATATATATCTACACAAGTATTAATAGAGGGAATTGCCATGCCAATAAAATCATAGATTTTATGTATCATATATATTTAATGATATACAGATTAGTAGTTTGGAGGTCATGTCTAGCTAGAGTCTACCTTGTCTTACACAAAACATTTTCCATTGTTTTGGGTTTTCCTTTTGAAAAAGAGTCATGGAAGAGAAACATTTCTACAATTACATGGATTCAGAATGAATTGAATGGATTGACCTACAAGGTCATAAACAGTGATTTGATGCTAACTTGGAAAAAAAGCCTCAGAAATTAGTCATTAGAATAATATTGTCTACTATTTTTGGTGGCAATGTAGATAAAAGTATAGATTCCATGTTTAATTTGCAGTGTGGTATATCAGAAATAAGAACTTGGTTTGAATCCCACTTCTACCACTTATATGTATGACTGAGCAAGTCACTTTACCTCTCTAGAACTCAGCTTCCTCAGTTGTAAGATGAAGTAGTTGGACCTAATTCCCTTTCTGACTTTAAAGGTATGATTTACTGATGATGATTACCATTTCAGGTTTGCAAATCATTTTATATTTTTATCTCTTTTAAGGCTCACAATAAACATGCAAAGTAGAAGCAATTATCCACATTTTACAGGTAAGAAAACTGAAGCACTAGGAGGTTAAGTGATTTGTCAAGAGTCATTCAATTAAGTATCTTTGGCAGGATTTGAACTAAGGTCTTTCTAACTCTCAAAAGGAGTTTGGACCTATCATATGATGGCACATAGCCAAGAGGGATATCTAACACAATGAATAGCCAATTGAAGAATCAAAAAGATTTTCACAAGCTAGACCACTGGGCCAAATATAATAAAATGAAACATAATAGAGATAAATGTAAAGCTCTTCATTTGGATTCTAAAAATTATCTTCAAAAGCACAAGATAGGAAAAGAACAGCTTGACAGAAATTTCTTTTAAAGGGATCCAAAGGTCTTTGTGAACTGCAAATTCAATATGAAGCAGCAGTGTGATACAGCAGCCAACAACGTCAATGTGGTCTTAAGCTAAATTGACAGTCACAGTGCCCAGGACTAGAGAGGCCACTGTCTGCTTGCCCTGATAAGATCATTGCTGGAGTATCACTATCAGATCTGGGTGTTCTGTTTAATGAAGGATTTCAGTAAGATGGAGACTTCTTAGAGGAGATGGTGGTCAGACCATACCTTAGAAGATTCAAGTGCAGTCACTAGGGAAGAGAAGGCTTAGGGAGGACATGTTAGGTCTCTTCCAGGACCTAAAGTGTTGATTCTGCTTGAGAAGAATTAGAAGTAAGGAAAAGAAGTCAGAGAGTAAGTAAATACAGCCTATTAGAGGACCCAAATTCCAATCCTACTTCTCACACTTCCTAACTGCATGACTTTGGTCCTTGAACCTCTCTGAACTTTGGTGCCTTCATCTGCATGAGGACTAGATGGTCTTCAAATCTGTGACTCAGATCTCAAAGGAACTGAATGTGAGATGAGATCCTGACTGCCATTTGTAAAATGAAGTGGCTCCACAAGACTCTCACCTGAGCTCTTTTCTCTTCTCTCCATTTTCTCTTCCTCAGAAATATCACCTTATTCCATGGATTCAACTAACATCTCTGAGATCTCTGGATGCTTCATTCAGTACTTCCAGTCTTCACCTCTCTCCTCAGCACCAGTGCCACACTTCCAGCTGCCTCTGAGACATTCCTGTAGATATCTCATGGTAATCTTAAACTGAATATGGTCCAAACTGTATTGATCATATTCCCCCAAAATCTGAACCTCCTCCTATATTTTTCTACAATTATTAATAGCATCATAATAGTCAAACAAACCTGGATATATTTTCAATACATTCCACCTTTCACAAAACTAAATCTTGCTTCTACAATATTTTTTAGTCATCTCTTCCTTCATATCTTGGTAGCTATCACCTTATTGTAGACCTTCATTATATCTCTCCTGAGTTTCTAGAAGAGCTTCCTAACTGACCTTTGCTTCCCCAGGTTTTTTCTTCTGCTAGATTTATCTTCCCCTGTCACTTACTCAGTTAATCTCCAAATACTCAGGCTAGTTCAAATAATACTATATGGTTCTAATCTATGTCCCTTTCTTTTCTCTTAACACTTCTATATGTTCAGTTCAAACTGACCTATTTGTTATTCCCAATTATATTCCATATTTTTCCAACTCCAAACTTTTTCATCTTTACCTTCCCTTCATGTAAAATGATATATCTTTCATAAAGCTTTTTCTAATATCTATATTGGAAGTAATCTTTCCTTTCTTCTAAACCCCTTTAGTATCTTGTACCTCTCTTATGGCATTTACTAGTACTGTAATTAATCATGGACTTGCCTTATCCCTTCAAGATTGTGTATAGAATGGTGACTAGATGTACTAGATGGTAGTAGGTTGGCAATAAATATAGAGCTGGCAGAAAAGACTTAGTGATTATTTAGTCCAATTCTCTTGCTTTATAAATGGGTAAAGTGAGCTTCAAATATGTTAAGAAGCCAATAAAATAACATATAAGTAGTAAGGGTAGATCTAGGGATTTGATTGTATGTCCCCAAGTCAAAATAAAGTGTTATTTTCAAAGTACCATTGTAGCAAATTGAAAGAGATACCATATTTCCCCATGTATAAGATGCACCCTTTTTCAAAAAATTTGGGTTCTTAAGCTGGGAATATCTTATACAATGGTTGCAGATGTTTTTTTTACTTGCATTTCCTGCTTTTTTGCACTTGTTGTCTTTGAGCTCATTGTTTTGCATTTGTTACTGATATATTAGGTTATATTTTGCCACATTCTGCCCAGAAATGACTCAGAAGAGATTTTCGTATAGTCATGAATTCAAGTTCAAACTAATCCAATTGGCAAAAGTGAATGGAAGTTGTGCTGCTGAACGTCAGTTTGGTCTTCCTCCAACTGAGAAAACAATCCAAGCCTGACTATGGGAAGAAGAAACCCCATTGAAAATGCCCCGGCAGAAGACCTTGAGAGGCAAGGAGTCAAATGGCTTGAGATAGAGAGGGAACTGAAGAGATGGATTGAAGAGCAAAGGGCAAGTGGAATTCCCGTGTCCACAAAGTAGGAGGCCAGAAGAATTACTGATGAAAACGATTTCAAAAGAAACACAAATGGTGCTTCAGGTTCCTGAAACGAAATGAACTAAGCATGCATCCATGTACTAGACTTACCCAAAATACGCCTGAAAGCTATGAACAGAAGGTCTGTGAATTTCATGATGAATAAAACTCAATTTCAATAACTTTATGTAATACATTTTTTCAAATTTTGGGCCCCAAAATGAAGGTGCAACTTATACATGAGAATGTCTTAAACTTGAAGAAATATGATAGAATTGGATTGACTTAAGTGTTTGGATTAAACTTGTTCAGTGAACTAGAGACAGTACCAAGCTTAGAAGAAGCTATTAACAAGCAAAAACTGTCCACCCATAGAATGATCTAAATAATAATAATAATAATAATAACAATAATAATAATAAACACTTATATCATGCTTTTTTTAAGGTTTGCAAGCAATTAAAATAAGATCTCATTTGGTCCTCCCAATAAACCTGTGAGGTATTATTATTTCCAGAACTAAGGCCAAGAGAAATTAAGTATCTTCCCCAAGGTCATGAGGTAAGATTTGAATTCATTTATTCCAAATTCCAAGTCTACCACTCTGTCCATTATACCAACTGACCATTGAGTAAAGAGACAAGGAATTTTCTCTCACTGCAAGTATCCATACAGAGATCGTACAGTCACTTGCTGGTAATACTATTTGTTTTTTTTTTTTTCCTTTGGAAAGGAGTTCCTTCCAGGATATTGACAAGTAAAGTAGGATTAAATGATCTTAAGGGTCCCTTGCAAATTTAACATTTCATGGTCTGAGGAGTTGACTCTTAGACTTCATCAATACATCATTTATTGATAATTTACCTTGCTAACACTCCTATAGTAGTTCCTATTGAGGATTACAAAGAAACTTAAGATATAGTCTCTGCCTTTCAATAGAATTCAGGTTAGTTGGAGAGAGACATTAAAAGTTATATGTTGGGGCGGCTAGGTGGCACAGTGGATAAAGCACTGGCCCTAGAGTCAGGAGTACCTGGGTTCAAATCTGGTCTCAGACACTTGATAATTACCTAGCTGTGTGGCCTTGGGCAAGCCACTTAACCCCATTTGCCTTGCAAAAAAAACCTAAAAAAAGTTATATATCAATAAAAAGACAATACAAAGAATCAAAATAAGATGCTTAAGAAAGCAATGCAAAACTGGACCAGGCAATAGATACATCAAGGGTAGAGTCCAACAGTGGGAGAGATCACAGAAAATATTGATGGTCATAATAGAAGGGACTTGAATTGGATGACAGCAAAGACTTTTCCAGAAATCCAAGCCCTTTGCTAAATTCACATTATAGAGGATGTTTACAGAATCAAAGAATGTGACAGTTGGGAGGGACCTCAGTATCCAATCAACACCCACAAGAAATCCCTTCTGTGACATAATTCCCAAATAGTTGTTCACTTTCTGCTGGAAGCCTACCAAAAAGAAAGAACCCCCTACCACTCCTGGCAGCTTCTTTCTCTTTGGGACATCAACAATTGTCAGGAATTTTTTTTCTTGATATCAAGCCCAAATTTGCCTCTTTGCAACTTCATTGCAAGTTGAGGGAGAGGTGGGTCTGGGTATAGAGGTATGCAATTATACGCTTCCCTCTATCTCTTCTCTCTAAGAAATAACTTAGATTAACTCATTACCCCACTGTCAATTCAAAAGCTTTCCTTCACATTGAATAATCTATCAAAGTTGGGTCAATCCTTGGCAAAATTATGTTTGACAAAAAAAAATCTGTCAAATTGCTTCCTATCTCTAACTCTTCTCCTCTAAACCATCCCTCTATTCCAGACATCTAAGGCTCTCAAATTGCTTTACATCTCTCTTGCCTGTGTTTCCCATCTACAGGGAATCACATTTTAAAAGAAGAGTCTGGAAGTAGCAATGCTTAAGCTAAAAGTATGAATCATTAATGTGAGAATTCAGACACCAAATACAGCCCGATGTTGGAGATTGACCTGCAGAGAGTGAGAGATGAAGAGGTGAACCTCTGAACCCCCATGACCTCACTTGATTGGGGGACCTCAGTCTGCCTTCAGGTGGGAATAGTCCTCTCTCAAAGTAAAATGCCTGGTTGGGGATAGCAATAATTTTTGGTTCGTTTATTTTGAGAGAAAGGGGGTAATGCCATTTTTGTCAGTTAACTAACCCAACCATAAGCAAAGGGCAGCCAGCGGCTCTGATGGAAACAGGTCATTCTGGCAATTGTCAAGGGGGTTATTCTTAGCAGAAGCCAAACCCAGGCACTCAAATGGAAATGCTTATGTGTTGTGGGTTTGCCCCCCCCTTATGAAAAAAAAGGCAAGAGACTGTCAGCACAGTTCACTATCTCCATTAGAATTCAGAGTATTCCACGGTAATTACAAAACAGCTGTAATGGAAAATTGGTAGTCAAACCCATTTTCCAGCGACTAGAACGGTGAATGGGCTCCATTATGTTCCTAATTCTCATTAACTTAATTTGCATAGGAAACAATGAAGGAATACATAATGAGGTACAGTGGGCTAGCAGCTCAGCCCTTGCCCAGCAGAGCCAGGTTCAGTCTGTAATTAGGAAGAGTCAGGCAAAGATGGGAGACTTTCATTGCCATCCACTGAGCTCCCAAAGTCCACCATGTATGAACTCCCAGAATCCATCAAAGGAACCAAAGGACCAAGACTTTCACTGCTACTCTTGGCCTCCCAGCCTTCTCCCCATCCCCCTTCCGCTCCTCACTGTACAGGAGAGTGGATTTCTTTCTCTTCTGTCCTCCCTGCTCTACCCCGCCTCTTCATCCCCTTTTTGGTAAGAAAGAAGAACTGGAGCAGAAAAAAGAAAAAAACTGCTTTCATGCAAATGATTCCAATCTTTTGTTGTATTTTTTGTTGCTTTTTTGTTTGTTTGTTTCTTCATTCCTTTCCCTGATCATGTCTTAATTATGATTGTCCCCAACAAAAGTACAGAATCAGCAGCAGAAAGTGTGGATGGAGGGAAAGGGGATAGAGGACTTGGGACTGAGCTGAGCCAGGGCCTTTTTAAAGGGGGTAGAAGATTGTTGTTTTCCCTCAGTCTAGCTCCAAAGGACAATGAAGGAATTCAACTGGTCAAAGAGGTTGAAAGAGGATTCAGACTTGATTGCTGAGTCAGAACAACCCAGAGGGTTTGCAGGTACATGATGCTGCTCTTCCCTCCCCAGCACTACCATCAGTTGAAACCTGGAAATGCCTAGCTCTTATATAAAGCCTATCTTCCTAATAGACTTCCAGGAGGATTTGGCCATTTGGAAGGTCAAACAAATGACCACAAGCATGGAGGGGTACTGGGAAGGCTTCCCTACCCAGCAACTTCTCTTCCATTGACTTTACTTTACCATGACTGAATTTTTCCTAAGACATGAATAGGTTTATGAGCCATTTTCCTTCACTAGAAAGGGGTAGGTGGTAGGAAAGATTTTGAAAGGGTTGGGGGGTATAGGAAGCAAATTGTACTCATATAATAATAATAATAATAATAATGAAGAGGAGGGGGATTACATGAAAAAATGATAGTAGTGTAGGGACTTGTTCCAGGACTATTTATAGATGAAATGAGAATGACACAAAACCAAAAATTATTATATTAGGATGCTACTAATTGATTGATTATGGGGAGGCAGCACAGCACAGGGGATAGGAAGCTGGACTTAAAGTTCTGGACACTTGGAATCAAATCCTTTCTCTAGTTCTGTAATCCAAATCATTTAACTAACCTCCACTGTTAGTTGTTCATGACTTACCTACTATGTTAAAATAAAGAGATATTAATTACCAAAACAATAAAATCAGAGATTGTTCGACTCACATTTGTTAACTAATTTATATTTACAGTCATCTCTTCCACATGGAGTGGGTTAAGGGTACAATTCCCCCTTCAATCTGAAGATATACACATAAAATTTTGTCCTTCCCTTCATATCAGAGAGAATTATTATAGTATTAAAAACAAAATGTCGATATTATATGATAATATACATATATTTTATGCATTTCTGAGTTTCTAAGCTTTTTCTGTTTCTATTCACCTTCATGACTTATTGGTAGCCTACACAAAACATCTCCAAAATTCTCATTTAATTTCTTTTGCCTACCCATGATATATTGAAGCCATGATTGGAAAGGTCACAATGGAGAAAGAATTGTTTACAAAGTACTTTTCTCACAACCGCTTTGAGCAGTGGGTGACAATACTCTTGTCTCCATTTTAAGGATGAGAAAACTGAAATTCTGGGACATGAGATGACATGTAGCAACTGAATCAAGATTTGGAATCACAGTCTCTTACCTTCAAATCCAGTATTTTTTCCATTGCATTGAGAATTTCTCTAGTCCACACTGATTTTATCCTTTCTCCAAATTGTATTTAGAACCACTACCATACAATTTGAGAACTGACTTCATGAGTGTTCTAGTTGTTTTCTTACTTAGACTAAAACCTTCTGGAAGGCAGGGATTTTGTCCATTTCTCTTACATACCATTCAGACTAAGCACAAAGCTGGAGAGGAAGATCCAAAGAATGAGTTATTGATCAGTATACAAATGTGATGATTTATTGATGAATTCATTTTACTTGAGATTTTGCTAGTTCTGCTTCTAGGCTGTTCCCTGCAGATGCAAAGCCAGGAACAATTTGGAATCAAATTCAAGCCAATGATTGCCTTGGCATATGTTGATCTCTACTGAAAGAGATGAGCCATGTTTACAAGACATAAACATAATCAGTAAAGGTGGTTCTTGTGACTAAATGGACTGGTTGGCTCTTCTGTGTCAGGCCACAAAACAACCACATACAAAACCAGTTTGAAAGCACCCACAAGGAAGAATATGTGAACCAACCTGCCCAAATTAAAACTCATACATGAAGCTCCCTAAAGTCACGATACTTGTTTTCTTGTTATCTGTTCTTCAGAAAGCCTTGCACATGGTAGATGTGTAATAGATATTTGTCATTTGTGGAATTTTGACTTGTTTGCTAAAAACTTAGACTAAGGAAACAAATAGGGACAGTCTCAAAATATGAAAAGAGGAGAATCCCCTCCATCCCTTAAAACTTCAGAAAAACAAAATTCAGAATAAATAAAGTAAATATCCTCTTCACACAGGAGGAAATAAATGCATAGAATTCATGAATGGTTCAGGAAAAAAAAATGTTTTTATTGAACTAATATATGCTCAGGAAACATGACGAGACTCAACCCCTGTCTTCAAAGATCTTACTATCCTATTAGAGAGACACAGTTGACAAGTATTAAAAGAAAACTGATGATAAAAGGCAATAAATTTGTGCAAAATGAGTGGGAAAGACAATAATTTAGGAGTTCTCTTCTGCTTTATATGGCCCTTAAGTTTTCATATTGATCTAAAGATTAGACACATTTTCTTTCAAAAATCTTAGGTAAAATACAATAATAACTGAAATCACTATTATTTTTCATTGTATATTCTTCAGAGTTTTCACTAAAGGGTGGAGGTTATATTCAAAGTCAATCAATCAATATTCAACCCAGAATGATATCCCTCTAGTCTTTAGCACTATCCTGTTTGTCATTCCTGAATTTTCAATTTCCTCCTGGATATTTCTACCTGGATGTCTTGCTGGTACTTTAAGCTAAACATTTCTAATCTAAATTCATCATCTTTTCCCCAAATGAGGCCCTAATTTTTATTTCTATTATCAGTATTTTCCCTGTTAGCTAGAGTCAGAAAATGTCTTACTGTAACACTGTAGAAAGAACACTTTCTCTAGTCAGATGACCTAGGTTCAAATTCTACCTCTGATTCATTGCAGTTATCACCTTATTTCATATCCCTGGAACCCACTTTCCTCAACTATAAATATGAGGGATTTGAATTAGATCTAATCTTATTTCCAATTTTGGCTCTGGTCTTATTCTTGATTTTTAAAAAATTTTTATTTAAGGCAATGGGGTTAAGTGTCTTGCCCAAGGTCACACAGCTAGGCAATTATTAAGTGTCTGAGGCTGGATTTGAACTCAGGTCCTCCTGACTCCAGGATCTGTGTTCTATCCACTGTGCTACCTAGCTGCCCCCTTATCTTTGACTTTTTCAGCAATCCTACTAGTCAATAAAACCTCAAAATTATTCTACCTTAATAATTATCTTTTTTCCAACCACCCTTTTCCTTTCTATTTGCTCTACTAATACCCAATACTTTGCCTCAATAATATGAAACCTAAAGAATAAAAGAGTATCCTAAAGGACCTCTCCTACCTTCCATGCCTTCCTCTCCCATCCTTCCTTCTCAACTTTTATTCAATCTATTTTCCTAAAGTACAACTTTGTTTAAAGTGTTTCCTGTTTCCAAAATCTGCATCCAAATAGGCTTCAAAATGAAGCCTAAACTCCTTTGCCAGACATTCCTGACTCCTATAATGTACCCCAAGCCTACCTATCCAGGCTTCTTTCCAAATAGGAATATAATTCCTACATTTAAGTTAACTTTTGCAAGAGATATCTTCTATTCACAGGTCTCCCCAGCATTATCAAAGCATTGTCAGACAACAGGTCAGCTTGACTCCTAGGCCGGTGTGTCACTCCCACACCCCGGTACCATCACTTCTCTTTGGTTGAATCACTTAAATTACATAATAAGAAAAAAAATCACTTGTAGCTTCCATTTTCTATCCAGACAGCCCTACTGAGCACTCAGTTACCTGTAGTGTGGCATGCTCCCAGGAAAGTGCCTCCTGTGTTCATTTCTGGGAGCCAGAATCACTCCACACGACTCCTCCAAATGCTCCACTTTTAGATTCTGGGCTTTGAAACCAAATAAAAATTGATATGTGTGTAATCACATTTGTTTAATTAAAGTAACACATCTGTGCAGTAAATATTCCAGTGCGTGATGGTCAATACCAGAATCCTCTGCATGTACAGTAATAATTGGCTAATGTAATTAAATGCATGTCAGATTTTTAAAAGAAAATATAATGAGATTTCATCATTTTATATGTACAGGTAATTAGTTCTTAGGAATGTGAGTAAAAGCAAATTATCTACAGATTTGAACTATCAGCAGATAATTCAAATGACCTAGTTTGAGCAAGAAAATGGTTTCTAAAACCTACAGAAATTCAAACCAAAACAAATGTTTCCTATGATTAAATCTGAAAGCTATTTTAAGAAATGAGTACGTATAATTTTACTAAATATATTTTTCATCCTACTCTTTTTTTTCTTTCAGATGAATTGAGCTGTAGTGTAGGTTGTTGGCTAGGAATGAAGAAGCTGTATTCTCATAGCTTATTGTCACTTTCTCTGGCTATTTCCATTCTCTGTCTAGGACCTTCAGTGTTTACTCTAAAGGATCCTCACCAAGGACCTAACTCTCCTTTATCTCTAGCATTCGATTTTTTTTTAAGTTTTTGCAAGGAAAATGGGGTTAAGTGGTTTGCCCAAGGCCACACAGCTAGGTAATTATTAAGTCTCTGAGGTCAGATTTGAACTCAGGTACTCCAGACTCCAGGAGCAGTGCTCTATCCACTGTGCCACCTAGACACCCCTCTAGCATTCAATTTGACATAAATACCTGCTTCTTGCTAGAATAAGCTCTGAGGTTATTTCTGTTTCCAGCTTTCTTCCTCCTCCAAGTTTTCTTTGATCCAAATGAGCAGAATCATTTTGATAATGTTGTCCCAAGTTCAATAGCTTTTTGTTGCCTCATGACAGACAAAGGCAGCAGTCATTGCTTTCAAAGGTCTTTATCAAGTGTCTGAATAGTCTTATAATCTGATATCTCACTTCCCTCATATCCTATTATATGATACCCCTGGTTCTGATCCAAGAGTTTTATTTTCCATTGCAACTGGCCAACATGTTAAATGGTACTTACTACATCTTTGTTACTACTCCCTCCAAAACTGGGCACTTGTTAATTATCCTTTGATGAAATAAGTTCCCTTGTCTACTTAATCAAGATCCAGCCTTCCTCTTCCTCCTGAGTTTAACTTACTCCTGAACATATTATCATCAAGCAATTAGATGCCCACAGATTTTAAATACCTACATATCCCCAGGCCTGTATAGGACACAAGTGAACCAACACCTGCCCCCAAGGAACTTGTGATACATTTGGAGAAATAAGACTAGAATATTAAAGAACATGGAATATTATTTATCTATCTTTCAAATATAATATGCATATAACATATGCTGTTATAATGCAGATATGATATAAATATGGAAAGATATTCTATATATATAGATATCTTTCTATATAGGTCTGTTTATTTATCATCTTTATAGATATCTATGTATCTCTTTATCCAAGCATATCTATAGCATCTCTATAAAGACATTTTGATCGTTTTGTGAATAATACATAGACAAAATAAAAATGAATCCCTGCCAAAAAAAATAGGATTCTCTTAAGGGACAATATAGATACGGGGGCAGTTATATATTACAGTAGATAGAGAAGATTCAGCTTTCTGAATTCAGATTTGACTTGAGACATTTACTAGGTATGTGACCATGAGCCAGTCACCTAAACCTGTTGTTTTAGTTTCCTCATCTGTAAAATGATCTGGAGAAGGAAAGAATAAGCTACTGTAGTAGCTTTCCCAAAGAAAACCCAACTAGGGCCATGAAGACTTGGATATGACTAAAAACAACTCAACAAATAGAATAAAACAGATACCCAATCAATGTCTAACACTATGCTAAAGGCTATCACTGATGCAAATGAAGTATATGACCAAATTCTAGGTTTCAAAATAAAAAAATTTTAAATGAAATTATAATATATTTCTATATAAGTGAGAAAAGAAATTTTGTCATTGATCTTACAGTAGAAGACTTGGATTTGAGGCTATGGGTATGTGACTTTGATCAAGTCACTTAATATCTGAATCTCAGTTTTTTTCATTTTCAACATGGTCATCATACTTGTACTATTTACCTCATGGATTCAATTTAATAACTTCAAACTCTCAAGATTTTCAGAATAGGTCAATACAAATGAGAAATCTATCATGCTAGAGCAACTGGTCTCAGAGAATGAACCAAAAAGTTAATTTAGTTGCAGTAGCTGAGACATTCCTACACTTATTCAAATAGACTGGATTCTGATTGTGTAACTTTTGGGAAGTCACCTAATTTATATCTGAGCTTTGATTTCCTCATGCATAAAACTGAAAGAGTTAGAATTCATGATCGCTAAGGTCACTTCCAGTTTTAAATCTATGATCCATAACTTTTTTGTTTTCAGTTCCTCTAATCTGCCAAGTCTCCTCATTGTCCCTTAAGCATATCCTTTTTTTTGGTAGGGATTCATTTTTATTTTGTCTATATATTTACACAGTCTAGCTCAGTATCTTTATACAGTAGGTGCTTAATAAATTCTTGTAAAGTTAAATCGAAAGATCTAGGAGTACCCAACATAATGAAATTCAGCACTTTCACAATATTGATATGAGTATACGTATGTGTTAAATACATGAACCAAATGTTCTACCATGGCCTGAACTTTTATGTTCTTGATCAATAATTAGAATAACATTTCAGGGGTTCAATGTCCCCTTCAAAGAGGGAAAAGTAGCATAAATTCAATGTACCAATCCTATGACTAGAAATTCCAACATGGGGCAAATTCAGTGAATTGGGGGAAGGGGTGGTTCTCTGGTATGACTTCTTTTGTGTTTGGTTGAGGTAGACCAGAAACTGAAATCATAAAGGCTGAGGAAGTTAAGGAACTAAGAGACCAAGTTATTTAAAACCAGGTAGAGATTGGCTTGAAGAAGCTAGGCATTACATGTATTGGGAAGGTGAAAGAGTCACCCAAAGACCCATCAAGGACCTGGAAAGGAATGGAAGAATTTCAAAGGCAGTAAGTTGCTGGATAATGTGATAGGAAAAGACTATGAAGTATTGATAGAGAGCAGTGATTAATCCAATTAGTCCTAATGTTCCTTTACTGAAGGTCATGTGAAAAAAGCAGCTACTATTCTCTGAGAGGGTCCCAGAAAATGTTGTATCCTGTGAGAAAGCTAGGGTTCTAGGAATACCAGAAGTTGGAAAGAATGGGACCTGAAGAGATCCAGGATCATAGCATAAGAACCTGGAAGGAGATCTGAGATAATTTAGTCACTAAATTTTAGTGTGAGGAACCCTGTATTCCATGAACTTGTTTTGCAAAATATTTTGATAACTAACTCAATATAATTGATTCTCTTGTAATCCTATGTATTTTACTTTTTGCATTTAAAATACTATTCTGAAAAGAGGTCCATAGGTTTCCTCAGATTGCCAGAAGTCATCCATGACCCCTCCCCTAAAAAGTGTTAATTTCTATTATAGTCCAAACTCTTTAGAGGAGGAAACTGAGGGCTGGAAAAGTGAAATAATTTGTCCATAGTCAATCATCTAGTGAACTAGAAACTGGTAGAACTAAAATTCTAACTCAAGTCCTCTCTTTCTAAACCCATTAGACTTTGTACTGGGTCCAAGTAGGTGTGGGTTCCAGGTGGCATAGTGGAAGTATAGGACATTAGTGTCTTGGAGTCATGTTAAGTAGTGTCTAGACCACCAAAGAAAGGGCCAAAATAAGAGTCCTTATTTTTAAGGGCTACTTAAAGCCCTTAAGTTGCTACATAAAATCTACTATTGTTGATAGTGATGTGAAGGTTTTAAGAGATGAATTTCAAATTGGAACAGAATTTAAAGATCAATTAATCCAAACATTCACTTTGAGCAAGGTAAAGTGATTTGTTTAAACTTTTTCTGCCATTTAGCAAGGAGCAAAGACTACAATCCATGTTTCTTGATTCTTAGATCAATGTTCTTTCTGCCTCAGGTCCAGCCAAATTGGACTACTTTAAACATCCCTTTGCTCATAATTTTTTCAGTACAAGGAATACCCTATCTCATTCATCTCCTAATGACCTTGATTCCCCATCACTATCAATTTAAATCCATCCTTTAAGGCCCAAGTCAAATGTCGTCTCATTTGTGAAACCTTCCCCAGATCCCACCAGTCAGTAATGATCCTTCCCTTAAGAATCTGAATAACACTATCTTTATACAGTTTGTGCATTCATCATATATAATTATAATCATTTATATATCCTAACCCCCTATTAACATGAAATTTCCATTCAGGAAAAGGGAAGATGTCATTTAATTTTCACATATCCCTCAAAACCTAGCACAGTCCTCTACAGATTAATAACATTTGGTGTCTCTGAGAGTGTACTGGATCTGGAATGAAATGATCTGGCTGGTTGGAGTCCCAACCATGGCACTGACTAATTCTGTAACCCTGGAAAAAATCACTTTCTATCTCTGATCCTTAATTTCTTTCTCTGTCAGAATTTTTCAAGTGAGGTCTTATCTGGAAAACTTCTTATATCTCTGACTCATTTGCCCATCCCAACAATCTGAGAGCTCCATTATTTAACATCAGTTCAATATGTTATCACCATCTTTCCTTGAAGGAACTTAGGTCACAAACCTCAAAGAATGGACAGGTTAATTTTCAGGTCAAAGAAAACTAATGATGCTCAGAAGAAGAGTTCAAGGAAAATGATGACAAACATTAAGAAGCAACCCTCCCAGGGGCCTGTATAAACCCAGCTCCTTGCAGTCACGCCCTAGATAGGTAGGTTCCCTGCAGAAGGTATTGCCTCCAGGATAGCTTCTCAGTATGCATCTCCTTCTGAGGCTCCCCAATTGATTTTTACACAGTCTGTCATTTCTTCATAGCTCCCAGCAATTGTTAAGGGTCATTGCTCCTGCCAATGCTTCCTGACTTAGTTCTTCTGACTTTTCACACAGTAAAATTCTTCCTTCAGCTTTCCAGCAGATGGTGTCAGTCCTCCTCTGCCACTTTGAGGCAGAGGTCAGAGGCCAGTTCCATAATTATGTTGATATTCCCATAAGAATAAGAGTTCCCTTATCTCAGATGAAGACACTTGTCTTCTCTGCATGGCCCTTTTAATGAAAGCTCAAACAAGTGGTCCCACTCTGGGTATCTCCTTTGTAATGATAGTTGTCCTTCAATATTCGATAAAGATCATACCATCCAAATTAATGGAGACATGGCTTGTACTTTATATTTATTATACTGAGGGCTATGTTATACAAAGACATTCTTCTCACTTGCCTATTCCAGAACCATTTCACTCCCTGACCTAATTTAAAAAAAAAAAACAAAAAAAAACCAGGACTTCTGGTGACAGTCAAGATGATACTGGAGCCTCTTGGCCTTTGAATATGGTTTCTTCTCACATGTTAGTGAGGCACATTGGTACTACTACAGCAGGAACAAAGTGCTAGCATGTGGTTTCTACCAACAGAATGGCAACACATAATATACAAGTTGCCATGATATTTCAGTCAGATTGAACTTCGACAATACGGGTAATCCAAACTTGTCTCTCAATGAACTAATAGTAAGTACAGACTTTCCTCTCAGACCTTCAACCATACTCCCCCAAACCCAAAAACTTTTGTTTCCCAGAAGCTGTCCCACAGGTCATGGAAATAATGTACCCAGATTGTTAGGTGGCATCATTTTTGGTCAGAATTATGACAGTATCTGATCATCTTCGAAACCTCTGATTTTCATTCTTGATTAATGAAAACATTCTTGACAAATGCTTTCACTCTTGTCCTTCTTATTCCTTTGGTCCTGAGAGACATTCAGCTAATATCATCAAGGGGGTGCCCAGAGGCAGGGACTAGGACAAGGAATGACTCGCCTCAAGGCAGACTACTAGCTAGATCCTAAGTTCCCACTATGAGCTTTTTAACTACTGTTCCTACTATCTCAGGTCAGCAGAAACATGCTAGGCAGGTAGGCAATACCTCCCTTATTCTTTCAAATGCTTCTCCATTCCCTCCCAAGTAGTGTTCAGGTAACTCTATAAGGCACAGCTCTTCCTCCCCCCCAAGAACAGAGATAGTGTTCTCCCCCTTGACCAACTCCCACCCCTCCCCCAAAAAATAATCAGGATTTTCCAACTCCCTCTCCAATTTTATTACTTTATCACAAGAGTTCCTCAGAGACCATTTGGGTAGTTATGTAAACTATCTAGGCCTTCTACTCAGGATAGCCAGGGTATGAGAAATAGGGAAGTAATGGGGTGAGGCCAAGTCATGCTATGCAAGACCTATGGAAAAATCATTTATTCCATGCCTACTATGTGTCAAACCTTCTGCTAGGCTCTGGGGATACAAATACAATCACAAACATTTTATCTGATCTCAAGGAGTTTAAATTCCAATAAGCAGGGGAACAGTTGCCAGGAAGACTTCTAAGAAATTTACAGAGATGGTAAATGGGGTTGAAGGGTAACAGTCTTGACACACCTCTCCCAGGAGTAATGGCAGAGTTTATTTGATTATGGTTCAAGAACTAGAGATATTAATATTCCTACCATGGGAAAATACATCTTAAAGAACAATTGAAATATGATTAATTCTTAATAAATGTCTATTGGGGTTTAATAGTTTGAGGCCATGAAACCTGAAGCAATATAAATCATCCATCCCCTTTCCAGACAATAACTCGCTGAAAACCTCTCAGATGCACAAGAACCCCCTCTTTTTTAAGGAATTCCAGAAAAGTAGATTCAATGGCACTCCTAACCATATTTATAATTCTTCCTCTTGTTAAATTCTTCTCATTTTAATCCTAAGTCCCTCATGATGCTGCATAAGGTTCTTTCCTCTTTTTCTATTTTTAGAAGAACTAGAAAACAATCTTCATTACCCTATGAGGAGTGTGAATTTCTTGTGAATTGATGTGATAAACTACGAGTAGTCAGTGAAGGTCTTGAGTTGAGATTGATACCTTCAGATCTTTGTATTATTAAAATACAAAGGGGAGGAGCTATGACTAGAGGAATTGTACCCAGCTAGACAACCTTTGTTATACTTCAAGATTTCCACCTTTTCCATCCTCACTTTTTCATTGTTCTTTTAATTTCTCTATCCCTCTTACTCCGTGCTCTCTACTTCCCATTTTCCAGAAGGGAATGCATGTTTCTAACTTTGCTCACTTGAACTCAGGTTTGGCTCTACCTCAGAGTCAAATTTCCACTTTAAAAAGCATTGTGAGATGTCTAATCCTTTGCTGGCATTCAGTTCTTTGGAAAGAGGGCAACACTTACTAGCTTCATGCTGGGGCTGCAGTTAAATACTAATTCAAGAGGAAGGCACCTAAAACAGAACTGGGCACAGCAGGGGCTGTCATTTGATGATCATTACCTGCATAGTGTAGAAGGCTTTGGATGGGAGGTCGTCTAAGATCCCTTTCCATACTAAGTTATATAATTCTGAGATTCTGGATCTTACAACTCCTATTGATCGTGAATAACTTTAAGAAGGAAGGCAATTAGACAGCAATTATGTGAGTAAAATTACTAAATTGTTTAGAAACTCTGATCCAAAGATGCCACTACTGGGGCTATATCTTCCAAAGAGGTTATTAACAATAAGAAAGGGAAAAAGTTGTTAATAGCAGTATTATTTGTGATCAAAAATAGCTGGAAACAAAATATATACTGAATGACTGTGGGGATAGCTAAAGAAATTATGATTTATGAATGAATGAATTATTACTGTGCTCTAAGGAATGATGAATATGGATACAGGACACTCTTCCGGATCTAATTTCTCAACTTTCATATATTTTGGGATACTGGGTCCACAGAGGGCACCTGACTACTAATATTATCCTCAGGGTTCAAAGGATAATTCTAAGGGGTTAAGATTTCTAATAGTGTTATTTATAAGCCCCCACTGGTGTATTCCCTATTGATTATCAGTCAAGCTTTATTAGCTATTAAAAAGGATATTTACTAAAAAAAGTATATAAGTATGGATAGTTGTTATAAAAACATATACCCAAACTAGGTAAGCACTTTATTCTTTCATACCAGGTCTCTGGGGAGAGGAGGATCAAATTGATAGAACATATCTGGCCAAAAAATAAATTCACAGCTCCTAGTTGTTAAAAAAAACCCTTTTCTTCCTTCACAGAGTGCTCATGAAATTTCCCTTAGATAACAGTTCTCTGCTGAAACCAAGGGTCCATGCTTTTGTAGGATTCAGAGGCTGCCTTTCCTTGGTGTGTCCAAACTATCTTTGGTATGTCTCTCTGTTTCTGATGAAGACTATTTCAGTGTTCAGGAAACATTTTGACAGACATTAGATGAGGACTCTTACTTTAAAGTTCACAAGGTGACATGACTAATTAAAAAAACATAAGGAGAAAAAGAAAAATAACTTGCCTACCCTCCCCTCTCCCACTCCTTCTGAGGAATTTCCTTTCAAGTGTCCCCCACCATTAGATTCTACCAGCACTGATTTGCTAGCCTGCTGGAGTCTGTAATTTAGAAATGACTTAATTCCTTCCATCAATCACAAAACATTTTCCATGTTTTCTATTAGTGACCTAAAACCCCAACGATCCTTTAAAATTCATTAAGGATTTAGTTAATCCTGTTTGTTGGTTGATTGATTCTATCTAGATGTTTGAACCTTCTGTGATATTAATTGAAGTATGAACACAAAATTCTGAGAAATACAGGAAGATATGTTCAAAACAATAAAAGGTCAAGAAATCAAAATCAAAAGAACAATAGACAATGACTACAGCAATATAAAAGCAAACAAAATGAAGAGGCAATATAACTAGTCAAGTAAAATGATTAGTGTTTATGTCTAATTATTTAATATAAAGGCTATGTCTTTCTCTGCTAATATTTCCTCATCTAATGTTTTCAGTAAAATGTCCTTGTTCAGAAAGTAGCTACAGTACTATATGCATAGACAAAATGAATTTAAAAAATACATTTTCATAAAATAGAGGAAGAAGAAAATATAGTATAGGGAAAAGTATAGGAGAAGGAATATAGTATATGAAACAGAATGCTAAAGTAGGAACCTTGAAACTAGGGTTATAGTTTTGCTTTGCTAATTGCAAGCCATGTGACCTGGGCCAAATCACTTCATCTCTCCAGGTCTTAGATTTCTCGTTTGTAAAATTAAGGGTTTGTACCAGGTTATCTTTGAGGGGCATTAGAGTTCTAGTATTCCATGATGTTCAAGTCTCAGTATTTATGAACACTGTTCATAAACCATTCAGAAAATTATAGACTTCCCTTTGTATATGATGCCTCAGTCATTAGTCCTCTTCAAAAATAAAAGATCAACAACAAGAATTTAGAAGCATCTACCAGTTTCTCTGCCCCAATTCTCCTAGTCTTGATCATGATATCAAAATAATAGATTTGCCCTCAAAATGTCAGTCCTTGAGATAACACATATATCATCTAAAACAAATTCTAGACTCTTCATTCCCCAAGGGTAGGAACCAGAGCTAGCCCTCAGCAAAACAGGGAAGTTGCCCAAGGCCCACTTGTATGTACTTGTGCTATTTATCCCTTTTGTTTCTCATTTTCTAATAAACTCATTGACACTGCAATATAATGTTTTATTCCTCCCAAGAGGATTTGTGAAGAAGTTGGAGATGTCAATGCTAAATCCAAAGAAATGAATATTTAATGGTGGATTGTCAAACACCAGTTCAGGCAGGTGGGGGAAAAATTGGGGTCCTGAGGAAACTTCCTGATGCCCCTCAAATAATTCCACTTAAGTGCCTCAATTTAATCATCTTGGTAATCATCATTTGAAATTTACCTTCTATATTATGTGGAATTCTATAAAAAACATTCCCTGTACTGCAGATGCTGATGGAAAATCTCCAATATAAACAGCATCAGACTTTTTTCTGAAGGAAGTTGAACAAGCACACACTTGAGGAAATGTGCCCTGGAGCTAGGCTAGTTGTTTCTCTCTACTCCTCAGGATTGAGTTGTGTTCTTTCCTTTCTTCTCCAAAGCCCCTTCTGGGACCAGAATTACAAGCCCAAACTCTCTTTATGGGTTTGTGTAGCAAATGGGTCTGCAAAGGCCCTGAGGGGATAAAAAGAGACTATGAGTCAAGGATAGGCTCACTGAGTTAGCAGGTAGAGTGCTGCACCTCACTAAAACTGAGATCCATAGAAAAGCTCAGTGATAGAAAAATAGATAGAAAAATAAAATTTCAGAACCAGAAAGGATTTTAGAGCTAATCTAGTCTAGACTCCTCATTTTACAGATAAGCAAACTGAGGCCCTTTAGGCAAAGTATTTTAGATTATGGAATAGAAATGCCATTAGAATACAGACTAAAAGGTCTGGGTTCAAGTCCCAACTCCTTACTTACCAGCCATTCTAAACCTAGGTAGTTCATTTAATCTCCCCCGGTCTCAGTTTCATCAGTATATTTGTATTTCCTACCTAATAGGATTATTATGAGATAAAAACTTTGTAAAAGTATGATATGAATGCATTCTATTTTTCTGAATTTTATAGAGTTTATAATCTAAAAACTTATTAAAATTAAATTTGAGGGATTAGGATTAGATTTATCACAATCTGTTCTCTGTCCCAGGAGTGCCTAAGACATGGAAAGATAAGCATTGACTCAATTAGAACTTAAATGGACAAATTATTCATTCCCCTGCCTCTGGGAAGCACCATATCCATACTAGACTACACAGATTGCCTTCTAGTCCTTTCTTCAAGAAATCTTAGCAATGCAAGTAGGCCTTAGAGGTAATATAGTCAAATAAAGAATCTTTTTTTTAATAACATTTCTGGAAATATCACTCCCTCTTTGCTTCATTCACTCAGACAGTCCCTCAATAAATATTCATTTATTGCCTACATTGTGCCAGTCACTATGAGCCATAGAAAGACAAAAAATTGAGTTGTTGCTGTCCTCAGAGAGCTTCCATTTTATGGGAAGGAGGGAGCTGGGAAGGAACAGCATCCCCTTACACTCTTCGGTATAGCTGCTTCTGTTTTTCGAATGGTTTTAAGGGTTGCAAATAGTAATTTTCCATGAAATCCATGTCCTAGTTATGTCTCCCCATTGGTCTCAGTCTTGCCTTATAGAACAACACACAGTGAATCTCCTTCTTCCACATGACAGCCCTTCAAATACTTGAAGGCAGCAATCATGTCTTCTCTTCTCCAAACTAAATATCTCGTTTCTATTGAAAAAGTGTCCAAATAAAATGGACAAATCATCAAAATGTGCAGTTGTAATATTGTTGACAGACTGTTCTGCGGCTGTCAGATCTCTATCCTCCCTGCTGCTGCTGCTCCTGCTGCTGCTGCTGCTGCTGCTGCTGCTGCTGCTGCTCCTGCTGCTGCTGCTCCTGCCTTCCTGCCTGCCGGCCTGCCCACCTGCCTGACTCTCTTGTATTTGCCTTAGGCTATAGTTTGGAGCCTTACCTGAAGGTGGGCAGCCCAGCTGTCCATGAAGATCTGGTCAAAGTCACAAAGATGTGCATGCCACATCACCTCAGGAACCATGCAAATAAAAAGTATGAAGGCTATTACCTTCAAGAAGGACAAAAGCAATGGAGGACAATGGGAGGAAGAAGGAAATGAGCATTTATAATTGGGTCAGAAAATGTCCTAAATCCTTTACAAATAAAATCTCATTTCATCCTTGCTACAACCCTGGGGAGGTAGGTACAATCATAATCTCCATTTTACAAATGAAGAAACAGTGGCAGATAGAGATTAAATGAGTTGCTCAGAGCCATACAATTAGAGTATATATGTATGTATGTTGTGTGATCCAGTATGAGGCTGGATTTGTACAGAAGTTTTGAATTCAGGACTTTATTCACTAGACCACCTAGCTACTACCTAGAAGTGAGTTGGAGATCCCAATCTCCTAAACTCCTGTGTGTTTTAGTTCACTGATTTTTCCTTCTGAAGATGGCATCATTATTGTCTAGACTGACACAACAGCGACATTACCACTATCATCAATACCGCTATTTTATCAGTCCCTGTCACCTGGAGAGCAGAGAGGTAATATGTTGTAGTGGACAGAAAATCAGCCTTAGAGCCAAATTTAGCTTGGGTTCAGTTCCAACTCTGATACAACAGAAGACTTGAATGAATTTGATCATAAATGATGAGCAATTCAAATGTGCCTGGCACAGTATAGGCAATAAATGCTCATTAACTGATGCTTGGCAGTGAGGTGACTCGGTGTATAGCAGACTTGGAGTCAGGAAGACTTGGGTTCAAATCCAAACTCAGATATTTACTAACCATGTGATCCTGAGCAAGTAATTTTACCATATTTGTCTCAGTTTCCTTATTTGTAAAATGAATTGGAGAAGGAAATGGCAAGTTGCTCCAATATCTTTACCAAGAAAATCCCAAATGGTGTCATGAAGAATCTCAGAAACAGACATGACTGAACAAGAGCAAGATGACAACCTCTTAGTGACTCAATCAGTTCTCTAAGATGATAAATGACAGATCAGTGACTACTCTTCTATAATAGAAGATATGGCCATTCCAGGAGGTCCCCACACCAATGAAATTAGAAGTCAAAAGGATAACAAATGTGTAGGGTAGTGTGCTAGACTGGAAATATAATAATACAGTGCAAGATGTACATATTTCTTAAGTCTTGGAACTTAAGAGTAGGACAAGACCTTAAAGATCATTTCAGGGTTTCTGGGGACAAGATCTCCCCAACTAGAAAAGAAGCCCACAGAAACATAAGACTATGAACAGATTAAATGATCTATCTCTAAGGTCTTGTCTTACTCTGATGTTCTAAGACTTAAGAAATATGTATATCTTGTACTGTATTATTATTCTGCCCTACACATTTGTTGTTGTTTTGACTTTTAAATTCCATTGATGTGGGAACTTCCCAGTATGGTCACCCTTCTATTGCTATAGAATAGATAGAAAGATAGATAGATAGATAGATAGATAGATAGATAGATAGATAGATAGATAGTTGTAGAAAGAGAGGTATTTATATATGTGTTTATGCATGTATTCGTACACATGTACACACATGCACACATATATACATATACATGTCTATGCACATATACATATATAGACATTTAAAGATAAGTAAATCAAGGAATTCAGAATACAGTACGAATTGCATGGACAAGATAATTGAGGAAATATAAACTTTGGAAACTGGGTATGTTGGAGAAGACATTTTGAAGAAAGCTGAAAAGCTGAAGAGTTGAAAAATTGAGTTGTATATGGATAAGAGAATAAGTGTAGTAGGTGATAGTGGATAGAGAGCTAAACTAGGAATCAGGAAGCTTTGAGCCCAAGTCATGCTTCAAACACTTGCTAGCTGTGTGACCCTAGGAGGAAGTCACAAGTTCACTGAGACTCCCATCTACAAAATTTGGTTAATAGTAGCACTTACCACATAGGGTTGTGGTAAAGATCAGATGAGATTCTATGGGTAAAATGCTATATAAATGGTAGCTATTAATGAAAAGGGACTTCCTGGAGAATGGAAATATGCATAGTGGGCTTAGAAATATAGAGCAAAGGGGAGCAGCTAGGCGGTGCAGTGGATAAAGCACCGGCCCTGGAGTCAGGAGTACCTGGGTTCAAATCTTGTCTCAGACACTTAATAATTACCTAGCTGTGTGGCCTTGGGCAAGCCACTTAACCCCATTTGCCTTGCAAAAACCTAAAGAAAAAAACATAGAGCAAATGTATTGCTCTCCTTCCTCTTCTCAGAAGTACTTTTTCTGGCATCCCTTAAAACTCAAATAAAAGATGTTTATTTTTCTTTTATGCCTTGGGGTGTCCAACAGGGCAGACATTTCACTAGGCCAGGCCCACAAAAGCCATTTCTTTCCTCTTTTCCCTAGGTTGCTAGGGATATTTTGATTTTTCTCTTTGGTTTCCAAATGGTAGAAAAATAATAATGAAGGAATGATTTATTTGTATGGACAAAATGATTTGATGCTGTTTCTTGTTGTTGACAGAATGATCTGGGTGGAATTGCATCCCATTGATAAAACCATAATGAAATGTTATTTGTTGGATGAATGAAGTTAGAAGTCAGAAGTCAGAAGAAATTGCTTTGGCTCACATAATATTTTTCATCTGTCAGTCATTTCTTGGCATTTGATCATACCATTGTCTCTGTTCCCCCATCATATTGACTCTTTTGTCTATTATTAATTGAAGCATGACTTTCCTTTCAAAACTACAACCAAGAGCACAAACTTTGGGACTTGTAAAAAGTTTCACTGCAACTATTGTGACCCTCCTTCTCTTTCCACCTGAGTCCCTCTCCCTGGAGAATGGACCCCATTGTTTCTTCAGAGTTTATAGTGAAAGGAAGTGTTAACTACTTAAAGTCCCTATCTCATCAAGGTTTAACTGAGTTTGAATGATAAAGATGAGAAACCTAGAATTAAAGATTGAAGGAAGTTAAGGACTTTTTAGAAATGTCTTTAAATAACAGGAAATACTGACTTCTGTTTGAGAAGAATTCTTTCTGAAATCAAAAGAATGATCAACAGGACTATACCAAGTCCCTTCTGTGCTTTTAAAGACATGAATTGTAATGAAAAACTTAACTGGTCAGTTCAAGAGCTATGTGTGACCCAAATGAACATCTGCCAAGGTAATTTAAAACCCAGAGCTGTCTTTTCACTGGGTGATGTCTAATTCCCTTTTAATATCCACAATATATTCACAATCAGTACTGCTGATTCCAACATAATTCATTTTAATAATAAAGTCATAGCCAAAAACACTTTAGGTGCAAGATTGTATGATTCTTTTTTTCTTTAAACAAAGGCATAATCAGGAAAGAAACTACCACATCTGTCACCCATTCAGATTTAAAGAAAGACAAGAAGAGCACTGTGAAAAATCCCAAGGATGACCCAAATGAAACTGAGGATGTTGGGGGGGTGGGGCAAAGAGAAACACTGAGTCTCTTAACTGAGGTAAAATGAAGAATTGCAATGTAGATACAAAAATCATTGACCCAGGAACTGAAAAAGCTGAAACCAAAAACTCACCACCATCTTCCAGACACTAAAGAAACAATAGCATTTGTGAAGTCCTTTAAAGTTTGCAAAGCACTTTATGTAAATTATGTCTTTTGATCCTGACCACAGCATTATGAGGTAGGTTCTAATATGATCTTCATTTTTACACAAGGGAAGTTGAGACTAAGTTTAAGTTAAAAGGCTCAAGGCCACACAGCTAATCAATATCTGAAATTGAGGTTGAGCCCAGACCTTCCAGCTGCATTCCAAGTTGAGCCTTCTACCCACTATGCTTCTCAGCTGCCCAAATTTTCCATTTCTTCTCTCCTGGAGCTGGAAAGAGGTAAACTTAACTTAGATACAAGGAAGTCTTCCTTCCTACAATATTGGACTTGTTTATCTTTGAGTTGGTACAGGGTGAGAAGATAAAGAGAATTATGAGGTAATT
The DNA here is from genome assembly GCF_037893015.1 of Macrotis lagotis. NCBI lineage: Eukaryota > Metazoa > Chordata > Mammalia > Peramelemorphia > Peramelidae > Macrotis > Macrotis lagotis. The sequence goes on from NC_133666.1 coordinate 324,749,798, forward strand.
TCATAAATAAGAATTGATCCTTAATCTTGAAAAGAAGTTATGAATATTTAAGTCATGTTTCTAAACTATGCAAGATGAGGATGAGGATGATGATGTTTATCCATCATTCTCAAAGAAGATCATGACATCAGAGAGGTAATGCTATGACATACATGTGAATTGGATTTGAGGTGCTAAGCCTCATTTTCTCCTCCAGAGCCATTTGAGTCCAGGTGATCAGAAATGAATCAGGATGACTGAAGATGGCCCTGGATGTGAAGCAATCAGGGTTAAGTGACTAATACAAGATCACTCATCTAGTAGGTGTCTGAGTCCTTTAAATTTAAATGATCATGTAAGTTTTCTTTTGATGAAGAGAGGGACAGCTAGGTGGCACAATGGATAGAGCACCAGCCCTGGAGTCAGGAGGACCTCACTTCAAATCTGACCTCAGACACTTAATAATTATCCAGCTGTGTAACCTTGGGCCAATGACTCAACCCCATTGCCTTGCAAAAAATGAGAGGGAGGGAGAGAGAGAGAAAGGTTATTTATTTTTTTTGTTTTGTTTTTTAGGTTTTTGCAAGGCAAATGGGGTTAAGTGGCTTGCCCAAGGCCACACAGCTAGGTAATTATTGTCTGTGACCAAATTTGAACCCAGGTACTCCTGACTCCAGGGCTGGTGCTTTATCCACTGTGCCACTGCCACCTAGCCTCCCGGAAAGAGAGGTTACTTAGAAGGCACATCCTGATTCTATAGGATAATAATGTCAATGCTAGTTATGACCATAGTGCTTAATTTGAGAGTAACAATTAACAAAGTGTTCTACTAACTGGATAATAGGTACTACATGAACCCTATTTACATGACACTGGATTAAGCAGTTTCCTTGACCCCCTGAAGCTTTTAATCTAAGAAAACAATTTTGATACTAAAACAAGTATAATATGTCAAGTTGAAAGAAACATAAGATTAGAATTTTAATAGGCAAAATTATAGTTTCTCAACTTCCTAAGATCCATCAACTATTCAGAAATGAAAAGACCTTGGTTTAATATATATAATATATCATATCAAAAGTATGATTTTTTTTATTTTTTCCAATTACATGAAAATATAATTTTCAATATTCTTTTTTATAAGATTTTGAGTTCCATATTTTTCTCCTTCCCTCCCTTCCTTCCCCCTACCCTAGACAGAAAGTAATCTGATAAAGGCTATTCTTCTATAATTATGTTAAACGTTTTCATATTAGTCAAGTTATAAAGGAAGAATCAGAAGAAAAGGGAAAAAACTGTGAGAAAGAGGAAAAATAATTAAAAAGTGAAAATAGTATGCTGGGATTTACATTCAGACTCCATAGTTCCTTTTCTGGATGTGGATGGTATTTTTCATCACAAATCTTTTGGAATTGTCTTTGATCACTGTATTTTTTTGAGGAGAGTTAAGTCTATCATGGTTGATCAACACACAATGTTGCTATTCATGTATACAATGTTCTCCTAGCTCTGCTCATTTCACTCAGCATCAGTTCATGGAAGTCTTTCCAAGTTTTCTGAAAGCTGTCTCATCATGATTTCTTACAGAATAATTGTGTTCCATCACATTCATATACTACAACTTGCTCAGTCATTCCCTAATTGATGGGCATCCCCTCAGTTTCTACTTCTTTGCCATCACGAAAAGAGTTGCTGTAAATATTTTGTACATATGGGTCCTTTTATCTTTTTATGATTTCTTTGGGATACAGACCTAGTAATGATATTGCTGGGTCAAAGGGTATGCATAGTTTTATAGTCCTTTGGGCATAGTTCCAGGAAGTGAATGATTTAAAAAAAATTAATATAATATTGATAACCTGAGAAACTAGAATATAGCCACAAATTGTTGTGTTTTTTTCCAGATTCAACATTCACTGTTGATGTAGTAATACCTTCCAATTAGAAAAGTGACTATCAATTAAATAAATGAATAAATAAAATATTAAGTCAAGCTTGAAAATAGCAAAAATAAATGCTGATCAATCTAAGCATTTGTTTCAACATAAAAAATAAAATCCAGGTCAGGAATGAATGCATTTGAGTATATGGAGCAAATTTAAATGAATACTTTGATGGCCATAAGGGTTAATAGCCCTGGAAGCTCAGGAGCCCAATTTGGGCAGAGAAGGTTGGGGATTCCAAGGATGAAGGGAAGCATCAGTTTTCCTCTCATCTTACTTTCTCTGGACCCATTTCTATCACACTTCCCCACCCCCAACTCTATTCATGAGGAAGATACCCACACCATAGTCTGTGTTCTCTTTCATTCTATATTCAATCAATATTATCTGACAACAGACCAGTCAGCAACAATGGCAAGTTGTATCAGCTACATGGAAATTACCAAAGGAAACTATTGCTTGCTTTGAAATTAATGCCTCTTGAAATCAATAGTACATTGAAAAATGGATATTGACTGCAGTGTGTTTGTAGGTGCCTGGGGAGTGGGAGTAGGGGGTCCATTGGTTTCATTCAGACCAAGTCATTAGCAGGCCATTTTTATGTTTTATAATGCCCTATATTCTTATATAGTGTTTTCCATAAGAACCTGAATATGTTAGTCAATAGAGCAGTAGCCTTTTTACCTGAGGGTCTCAGGTTTATTATCTTGTTCCAGAATGATGTTTGCTCTAAACTTTTTATCTACCCATGACTTAGTACAGGACTCTGAATGAAGCAGGTGCTTATGAAATGAATTGGTGATATGGTTTTCAACTTGATATTTGTCCTGCCCACAGACAGTAAAATGATGGTCGGTGAGATTTTAAAAGTGTCAATTCAACTTTCTACCATCTCAGCATACCCTTCCTTAAACCCAAATCACTTGCATATCATGGTACTACCTTCCTGCTGGTCATGGTCTTCAAGAATGAAGAACAAACAACAACCATATATTCTTTTCCTCTCTCTTCCTCCCTACCTCCTCCTCCACTATGACCATTTCAATTTCCATGTTAGCCCTCTGTTTCATGTGGACTCAATACTTTTCTGTCAGAGGGTACAGCATAAATATATCTCTTAAACCAAATCACACAAGTCAGAAGTAAATATTTCTTAAACCAAATCATCCTGAAGTAAAAGAGAAAGATAAAACCATGATACTAAGGGAAGCCTCACAGAGAAAAATAAGTCAACTGAGAATAAGAGATGACAATGGGACAGTGAATGAATCTTCTCTCTATTTGGAGTAGTCCTTTTAAAGATGTCTTTTTTTAAGCATTTATTATCTCTCCCTCCCACTGTACCCATCTCAATATTTTTTAAACTCTCCTACTAAATGCACACAACTAACCAAAACAAATCCCCCCCATGTCCAAATATACATTTCACATTCTGGATTTTAAGTCCATCACCTCTTGCCACAAGGTCACTAGATTGTTTCCTCTGCAGTCTCCTGGACTTAGTGTTTATCACTGCAGTGGAATGTCATTCTGAAGTCTTTCAATAATTTTTTCTTGAAGACATTGTTATCATTTTCTTGACAATACTGTGAAAATTGCTCTACTAGTTCTGCTTACTTTCCCTTTGCATCAGTTCACAGAGGTTTTCTCGGTTTCCTTTGAAATTATGCAATTTTTAATTTCTCATGACACAATAATATTCTATTACATTCATATACCCTAATTTGTTGAATCATTTCCCAAATTCCCTTAATTTCTAGTATTCTGTTATTATGAAATTATTGCTGTAAGTATTTTTGAACAAATCAGTCTTCTTCCTCTTTCACTGATTTCTTGGAGTAATAGCTAATGGTAGAGTTGTATTTTAAAAAGTAAGCACTATTTAGTAACTTTTGGTACATAGTTCTTAGTTGCTTTCCAGAACTGGCAGACCAATTCACAGATCCATCATTAGTGCATTAGTGTTTCTTTTTTTCCATTGCCTATTTGGAAAAATTTTAAGAGAGAAAAGGTCAACAAGTGCTTTAGTAGTCAGGATAAATTGCTTGGACAATGAAAAACATGGATTTGATCTCAAAAGACAAGCACTTGGGATAGATCTCCTGAAAGAGTCTTGTAGAATGCTAAAAAACCACCAGAACAGCTCCCCCCAAAACTCAACCAACCAATTGTACTATCTACACAATGCAAACTAATCCATTTGATTGAGTTTCTCTAACTTTGAAGATTGAATTGACATGCTGTGTTGTACAGCACTGTGCAGTGGATTTATTCTCCCCCTTCTGTGGGATGTTGGTATTGTGCCTCATAGGGGTTGGTAATGCTGGTGGGTCTCACAAAGCTGTTCTGTGGAATACGGACCAGAGAGGAAGAGAATTCTATTTCTATGGGTGCACATTCTGTAAACAGCAGTGCTCATCGGCAAACACTACAATAAACAGTAATAAACCCAAGGAGTCCACAGATGTAATAACATTGTTTTTCTCATTTAAAAGAAACACACAACTGCTCCTGGGTGCAGTTGGAGAACTCTGCATTTCTTTCTTTTTGTGTCCAGAGAAACTTCTCCAAAATAATGAATAAAGATAAAGCTTGCAAGGCTTTCCAATCCTGCTACCCCCAACTTCCAGTCCATGCAACCCCTGCCCCCCAAAAATCCCAGGTCTTCCCCTTGTAGCAGCTTCAGAATCAAACAAGCCCCTGTGTCCCATGGGCAAGGGTGTGCATCTTGACATTGACTAACTCATCCTTGCTCAGGGCACAAGCTCTCAGTCTCCATCACCAAGTTCCCATTAGAAGGTTTGATCTCTCCTGAGGAAGGCAAAAAAGTAGCTCAATTCTGTTCATTACTCCCTGGCTGCAGACAGCTCAAAAGTGAGGATATTACTAGTATCATTCTCTATGACTCCAGACCAGTCTGGACTGAGGCAAGGGAGGAGGGTTTGCCCATACACAGACAAATATGAGCCATGATGTGGGAGAGCACAAGGAAAGCACAAACACACATATCAATACCAACACTAAGGAGTGTGCACATACCTTACACATGTGCAAACAGCTTTCACATAGAAATACATATATACATATATGTAAATGCAATGTTAATATATAAACACGAATGTGTACATAGACCCATATATATATAGACATACATACAGCTACATAGAGATGTGTTTATACATATTTGCATTCATGAACTTAAAAAAAGTAAAAATTCCACATATTATTTCACACACAAATAGCTATAAAGATTCACACCTAGAAAAGAAGGCACTGATGCATATAACTATTTCATATCAGTTGCTTATACATATATATATGTATATATTATATATAGCAATTCCCTTAGTTTCCAGTATTGATTATTATAAATAATTTTGAACAAATCAGTCTTTTTCCTCTTTCTTTGATATCTTTAAGTAATGAACCTAGCTACTTGGAGAGTTTAAAGATAGACAGATGGATAGATATGCATATATGGTTTTATATATTGAACTTATATATATTTATATACATACACATGCATATACACATATAAATATATAATAATTATGTATGTATATATATATATATAGAGAGAGAGAGAGAGAAAGAGAGAGAGAGAGAGAGAGAAAGGGAGACTCACATAGAAATGCCTATATATATACACACAAAACTAAAACTCTGGTGTGATTTCATACAAAATGCACATCTGGGCTTATCCACTTGAATTTAAAGATGTGAATATCAGCAGACTTATATAGGGTTCTATGATTAGTCACAGAGGCACTTGCAATCTCAGTCACCAGGGAGGCTGAAGTTGGTGGATCTTTTGAGATCTAGAATTCTAAGCTCAGGAAGGATTATGTTAACTGGGTAGCTATACAATTTGGCATCAATTTGGTGAAGCTCTATCTATAAATAATAATAATAATAATAAAGATTCACAAGGCCAACTGTTCTTATCCAATGGTGCTCCTTAGTAAATATCTTAGGACATTTGGAGAGGCACAGTGCTGGGGGTTCCGATATTATTATTGACCTACTTGAATACAGATGTGTGATTTCATTAGTATAGCAAACTCCATCTGAGGAAAATTCCCTGAAACAGTGTCAGTGGCAATAATTGTAGAGCATTGATTTAGGGTTAGGGGACCCTAAGGAATTAAGGCACATGACCAAGGACCCAGAATCCAGAACTTCTTAACTTGAAGGCTGGTTCTCTACTCCACATACCATACTGTCCTTTATTATTGTAGCCATTACCATAATCATTTCATTAACACTCTCCCACTATGGACAATGTGGGATAGAGATCTAGGCCTAGAATCAAAAAGATGAAATTCAAAACCTGCCTCCATTACTGACCTGTTATATGATCCTGAGCAAAACCCTTAACTTCTCTTTGTCTGTTTCCTCATTTCTAATACAGAGATAACAGTGATACTTCTTTCCTAGGGTTGTTGCATAGACTAAAAGAGATAACAATTATAAAACCCTTTAGCACAGTGTCTTGTCCATAGTAAATGCTTATAGTTTGCTTGTTGTAAAGATATTTTCCTTCAGGATCCTAATTGGGGTTTTCTTGATAAGGATATTGGAGAGATTATCCATTTCATTTTCTTCTCTATCTCATGAGAAAAACTAAGGCAAATAGGTGTAATGACCATGCCCAGGGACACACCAGAAAGTATGGGCCTGAGGCTGGATTTGAACTCAGAAAGATAAATCTTCCTTACTCCAGGCCTGGATTTCTGTCCCCTGGACCACCTAACTGCCTCAAGTGTTTTGAAATTTTAGTTATTATTGCTGTTGTTGTTGTAGTAGTAGTATTTATGTAATAATTGTTATTAATTTAATTTCTTTATTAAAATGTGATAATCACCTTCTTCTAGACTTCGAAAATAACTTTCCAATTGTATAAATTGGAATTCAAACCACCCAATCTGAGGCCTTTCCTAACTACTCCAATTCATAGTGGTCACCCTTCTTTTAAAGTATCAAGTATTTATTGCTACACTTTTCAATATTGTTATGTTGTTCTGTAATTCTTGTCTGATTCTCTCCTTGGTCAAATGATCCATTTGTTTTTAAGTATGTCCCTATGCATGCCTTCTGACTGTCTGAAGTTTTCCTTTTCTTGTTTCTCTGAGGTGCTTACAAGACTGGGTTTAACGCCTATCCAATCATTCAATTATCCTCTTACCCCACCTGTGAACTCTGATCAGCAATTAGGGAGTCCATTCTCATCTCCTTTGGTGAGGAGTACCAGTACGTCTGGTCTCTGTTCTGGGCTTCACTTCAGAAATGGAGACAAGAGTCTTCAAGTTGGGGTAAGGTCCCATCAAGTACATCCTAGAAGCCCACCTTGAGGGGTCAGAGGCAGGAGAGGTGCCGAGGAAGCATTCAGACCAAAAAGATGCTTAATCATAAGGGATAAGTGCAGAGATCATTTCTCTAGAAAGTCAAGCTGTATGACGTAAGCCTGGCCAGGGCAAGACCTGGGAAGCATTCTTCCCTGTGTGTCCTTTCCCTTCAGTAAAGAGGGAGCTGCACTGAGTAATGAGAATGCCTATGATCTGTCAAGAGACAATATTCTCTCTGCCTCTGGCTCCTTCCCACTCAAGGTCTTACCAATTTCAAAGTTCCCATGAGCAAAACAGGAAGGAGCAGAGCCATGACTGAGAAATCGCAATCCTGCCCATAAGGAAAGGTCTTTGGAAGTCTTGAAAGGAAGAAGTTTTATTAAGTCCTGTCATTAAAAAAATGCCTATCCCAGTTTACTTTTCTTTTGAGGGAAATTGCTTTTCACCCTAGTCTTGCTCTATTTGTAACTATAAAATGCCCTTCCAGTCTATAGTAAAAATATTCAGGTATGTTTTTCTTTTTTATTGCTTTTGCATAGAAATACTTTTGATAATAAAATATCTAACCTTCCCCTCTATACCCCTCCAACTTTTTGTCTTTCTGTCTTCCCCTGATATCTTCCTCCAGAAATTCCCAGCAGGCTTCCAAAGCACAGAGCTTCTGTCTGATTCTTGCTGGGGGAATGCTGATTGGGGAAACAAAGGGAGAGGGAATTGGGATGTAGCAGAGATGGTGCTAATTGGAGCAAAAGATTTTACCTCGTGGAAAGGGTAGCTTGAGGCAAGCACAAATCTAAGGAGTCATATTAAACTCTAAGGGTCTTCTGCTTCTAGCCTGACTCTCGAAAAATTCCTGAGGAAGAGAAGACTAAACCCCTATTGAAGCAAGATAGAGAAAGAGAGAGCTGGTCCTAAGTGAATAACTGCCATGAAATAAATCAATTAATAGCAAAATACAGTTCAAGCAAATTCAAGGCTCTCACTCCCTCCTCCTTCCCTCCCCCCATCCCATCTCTCTTTCTTTCTCCATCTCTCTCCATCTCTCCAACTCTCTCTTCCTCTATCCTCTGCATCTCCTCTCTCTTCATTATGTCTCTTCTTCTCTTTCTATTTCTTCTGTCTCTGTCTCTGTCTCTGTCTCTGTCTCTCTCTCTCTTTCTCTTTCTCTCTCTGTCTTTTGATCTTTTTTCTGTCTCTATCTCTTCCATTTGTCTGTCTCTGCGTCTTTCTCTTTTTTTTTTTTGGTCTTTTTTTCTGTCTCTGTCTCTTCCTTCTGGCTATCTCCGTCTGTCTGTCTTGCTCTTCCAGTCTTTTTTTTCTATCTCTATCTCTTCTGTCTTTCTGCTCTCTCTGGCTCTGATTCCCTTTCTCTGTTTTTGTTTCCTTCTCTCCTTTCTATCCCAACTCCAATGTGTAAAATGACCTTGTTTTGACAAAATTGAAGAATATTTCCCCCTCAGATAGTCAGGCAATATTCCAGTTCAGTTGGGCTCAATCAAACCCCAAAGGATCATCTGGATAGGACAGGTTGAGAATAGTTTTAGATGCTTATTCTGAACTTGGCTCAGGACAGAAGTTAAGAGGTCTTGTCTCTATTATGTACCCAGGAGATTTTAAATCATCATCTTTTACTCGCATAGGTAATTTTACTTTTTTTCAAAACACTTTCATGTATTATCTCCTTTTATCCTTGAGACAACTTTAAAAGCTAGAAAGAGAAGTTATATCCATAGTATGGAAGAGTAAACATTCACAGAAAAGTTAAATTTCCTGTTCAACATGGGTAATGGAATTAGGAAAGTTTGAGTTCACCTCTGACAGTTAATGGCTGTGTGACCAAGTACAAATTGCTAAACATCTGATTTTCAGTTTTCTCAATTGTAACATGAAGGTGGCAATAGTTATCATGAGGGTCAACCAAGATTACTTGAATTTAAACTAAAAATTAAAAGTCAGGAAAGTACTGATTCTTTGTAAATGGAAAAGTTACCTAGGTTCTCAATCTAATTTTTAATCTGTATAATGGGAACAATAATATCTATATCATAGAGTTGCTATAAGAAATATATGAAATTATATATATATAATAAGGTAAGGGTAAGGGTAAGGGAACTATACATATATATATATATGTATAGTATTTTGTATACCTAAAAGTACTATGAACTTTAGTTTATAGCTAAAAGGTGATATGAGATAGGGTGATATAATTCCTAGAGGATAGACTTTTGACCTCTGATGATGATGCTTGTCCATCATTCTTGTAGAAGTCCATGACATCAGGGAGTTGGTACCAAGAAAAACAAGTGAATTGGATTTAAGTGAGGGGGGGTGCTGTGCCAAATCACCAATCTCACTTTCTCTCCTGGAGCCATCTGGTCCAGCAGCCAGATAGGGCTGATACTCTTATCTACTGTACCACCTAACTGATTTATCTCTGACACATTGGCTGTTTGATCCCAAGCAAGTTATTTACTTCTCAATGGCCCAGCTTCTCTAAAACTACAAATTCTATAGTGAGTTTAAGTTTTCATTGGTAGAAAGAGCCCACTTGTCATTGGGAATTCCCTATAGCAATAAAATCAGTTTTGGTACCCTTAAAAGTATCAGTTATTATTATTTTTAAAAATATGATTTGCAAAGGATTATTAAGCTCTAGAACAAATTACTCAGGAATAAAAAGGAGTCACTTTCTGAGAACTGTTTTCATACCTGCCAATGAATCAATTAATCAACATTTATTAAGCATCTTCTACATCAATAAATGTTTCCCAAGTCCCTGTTCTGGGTCCAGTATTGTAGTTAATAGATGAAATAAAAACCCTGTCTCTATCTCCAAGAAGCTCATGACTTAGCTGAAAAGATAAGCATCACACATAAAATAATCCTAGAACAATAAATGAAAACATGCAATTAAATGCCAGATTGTGTGGTTGACTTCCAGTCAACCATAGTCACATTCTCCACGCTTCAAGAATATTGCCACTCACAAAGAATTAGAAATAAATTAGATATGCCTATGAATTGGAGAATGGCTAAACAAGTTGTGTTACTGAGTATAATGGAAAAATTACTTTGCTTTAAGAATGATTTCTATGATAAACACAGAGAAACATGGAGAGACATATGAACAAATGCAAACTAAAGTAAGCAGAAATAAGAAAAAACAAGGCACACAACAATTAGAACAATGCAAATGGAAAAAAAAACTAAAATGAGGGTCGGCTAGGTGGCGTAGTGGATAAAGCACTGGCCTTGGAGTCAGGAGTACCTGGGTTCAAATCCTGTCTCAGACACTAAATAATTACCTAGCTGTGTGGCCTTGGGCAAGCCACTTAACCCCGTTTGCCTTGCAAAAACCTAAAAAAAAAAAAACCTAAAATGTAATTATTGAATTAGAAATTATAATGACCAAGAAAAAATATGCAAAGGTACTTTTGGTTTTTTTGGTGGATGTAGGTCACTGTTGGTGCAAAATACTGGCTATAATGTCAGGCATTTTTCATTACATTTGGTATGTTGTTTCCTTTTCTTTTAAAATTATTGTTATAAGGGATAATTCTCTAGAAATGAGGATAGAGAGATATATTGAGAAATGTAGGTGATGTAAAAACAGAAGATATCAATAAAATTTTATTTGGAATAAAAATGCTATAGAAGAAATTGAAAGAATATGACAACTACCTCCATCTCTACAGAATATAACTCCTCTACTTCTTATCCTCAAAAGTTTCTGAGGATAGGAATTCATTATCCTATAATCAATTAGAGGCAGTTGGAAGACTTGAATTCAAGTCCATTTTCAGACACTTACTAGCTATATGACCCCAGGCAAATCTGTTAAACTGTTTGCTCCAGTTTTTTCATCAGTACAATGAACTGAAGAAGGAAATGACAAACTGCTCCTATACTATTGTCAAAAAACTCCAAATCAGGTCATGAAGAGTTGAACATGAAGCAACCCAAAAGCAAAATGATCCATCAGGGCCTGTACAAGGCTTGGTCTTATCAGTCAGAATCTATTTGCAACTGGTAGAGGACATAGGCAATTAAGTTGACCATTACTGGTACTCTTCAATCAGAGGTTAATGGACGAATATGAATGTTGGGCAAGATGAATCAATCTTGGAGGTTACTTCCTTTTCTGAGGCTCTATGTGTATGAAAGGAAATTTTAGTGGACGGTAAAAGGACCATAGACATAATAATTATGAACTATATACTATTGTGGCATAGAATGGATAAGGAATATTGCTTGAAGCAGATGAGATTGAAACTTAGCATTAGTATTTACAGAGGCAGAGAGGACAGAGATAGGATTCCAAGAAGAGAAGGAAATGGAGTAGATTAAGATGAGATTACTTTAGGGATCTCAGCCACTCCAATGAATGCAATTATTATCCCTTTGCTGAAGACTCATAAATCTTTATATCCAGCCCTTACTTCTGTCCTAAATCCAGGTCTTATATTCACAATTGTCTGCTGGATATATCCACTTTAGTGGAAATCCAATATACCACCAACATGGTGGAAACAGAATTCATCATTAGTCCCACTCCCATTCCCTTCAAAATTTCCCCTTTCTCTTGAAAGGCAACTTCTTCCTTTCTGTATCCAAGCTTCAAAATCTGATGTTTTCCTCAATTCTACTCTTTCTCTTTCATCCTCTCCTATCCCCCTATATAATCACTTAACAAATTTTGTCATTTCTATCTTCATAATTTTTCTCATATTTTTCCCCATGTCTCTCTATACTAGCAGTCACTTTCCTAATTCTAATCCTCAACACCTTTAATCTGTACTGTGGCAACTGAGACAGTGCAATATTGTTAGAAAGAACAGGGTAGTGTGCTTGGGAAAAAAAATAGAAGATTGGAGTGCAAATTCACCCTTAGATATTTACTGGCTGGGTAAACCTGACCATATCACTCAGTCTCTCTATCTCCCCTGTAAACTGGGGATACATCTGCCTCTACAGATTATTGTGAGGATCAAATAAAACAATAATTTTAAAGCACTTACAGTACTTGGCACATAGTAAGCATTATATAAATGCTAGCAATTATTTTTTTATTTTTATTTTCTCTAGCATAAAGTATAGATTCTGAAGTTTGGCATTTAAAATTCTATCTTCTCTGCTTCTCATCTTCCTTTTCAGACTTTGTTTATTTTATATATCTATATCTATTCTGTCTTCTAGTCATATTGATGCACTAGATGTTCCCAATTTTTACATCCTATCTCTCATCTCCACATATTTGCACAAACTGTCACTTGTGTCTAGAAAATATTTCCTCCCAATCTCCTTTTTTAAAAGTCTAACCTCTTTGAAAGTTGAGTTTAGGCACCAGCTCTGGAGTCAGAAGGACCTAAATTCATATTTGGCCTTAGAAACTTACTACTGTGTGACCTTGGGAAAGTTACTTAACATCTACTTCCTAAACAAAACAAAACAAAACAAAAAAACCAGTTCTAGTGCCATCCTCCCTTTTATGTTGCATATAGGCAAAAAGGTCCAGAGGATAAAGTAGACTCAGTGTGACCTAGGTTCAAATTCTTCATCATGTGTTTCTAGGTGTGCAGCCTTGAGTAAAATCTGAGAAAACCCAGATTCAGTATTCATGTCTATAAAATGACAATGATAGAGTATTATTGTATCAAATGAAATAAAGTATTTATTATACCATGCAACCCTTAAAAGGATTAGATAAATGCCATATACTTTGCAAGTTTCCTGTATTCCCTAGTAGACAGTAAACTCATTAAAGACAGTAACAATTTCATTTTTATGTTTGAATTCCCCATATCCTAATACAATGCTTAACAAATAGCATGTACTTAATATTTGCTGTTTATAACAACACTTTTTGTGTTAGATAAGACTTGGAAACAAAGTAGATGTTTATTCATTGGAGAAGGGCAAACTAATTGGTAAATGACTGAATTGCACTATTACTTTGCTGAAAGAAAGAATGCTTGTGATGAATACTGAGAAGTATGGAAAGATCATGTTGAACAGATGCAGAAACAAATAAGAGGAGTAAAGAAAACAATATACTCCTGACTGTTCCCTACTGAGGGGAGGGAGGTGGGAAGGAAGGGTGGAGGGAAATTTTGTAACTTGAAAATACACATGTACAAATGAATGAAAATTTAAAAAAAAGAAAACAATATAAAAATGATATTTATAATGCAAATAGAAAGAATTACACCTAAAAATATGAACTAAATGTGATAAAATTATAAACATTAAATAAGATTGGATTGCAAAGATAAAAATGTTTATAATAGGGGTCAGATGCCATGCATTCTCAGTGAGTAAGAGAGAGGAGGAAAGGAAGTAGAGAATTCAGAACTGAAAATAAAAAGAAAAAAAAAGAAAAGTATGAGAGGATACTCTAACCTACTCCTTTTGGAAGTGTGTGGAGGGGTGGGGACTTCCACAAGTGTTATTCATTGCACATGTCTTGAGAGACATTTTAAATGTATTGATCAGTTGATTTGATTTTTTTCTGATGCTCAGAATAGATAAGATGGCTCTCAGAGAAAGGAATGAGAAGGTATCCTTGGTGTAACTATGACAATTGTAAGAAGACTATATCAATAAAAGTTCATTTTAAAAATATTTGCTGAATTGAATTGAAGGCAGGGCTAAGACTTCAATAACTTCTATGAACATTTTTTATATAACTCATTTCTTCACCTGGTTTCTAGCCCTCCCCAAATATCTAAGGTGGGGAAATGGGAGATGAGAAAACTGTCCTGAACTAATTGAGCAGATCCCCAAGTATGTGAGATCCAGGGATTATGGAACTAGGCTTTAACTATCTAAATATTTCTTGTTTCTACCTATATCAAGGGAAAGTCCCCATGGGACACAGTTCCCTGAATACAGGCCCTACCATCCCTGTGCTTCCTGGTCCATCAGCCTGCTATGGAGTAAATCCCTTGCTTTTACTGTTGCCTACTTGATGGGAGAGATGCCATGGGGAGTCCTTAACCTAGGTCTTCAGGAAATTAACTTTGTTCTCAGTCACTGGGCTCTTCAGCCAACTTTCTCCAAACTCCTCTCTGCCCCAAATTAAGGTAATTTCTTAATTAAGTTCGTCTCCCAGGCTCTCAATGAGCAGAGAGGGCCCCTTTTTTTTCCACTTCACTCCTCACCTGTTTCTAAGAAGGTCATATGGAGTGCTTACTTTGTCTGGCTTCCCCTGGATTTCTGGGCTAGCTCCTCCCTCCTCAAGTCACTACTCTTTTCCAATTGGGGCAGCCTCCCCAGAAATGCCCCCATCATGGTCCTCCTTTAGTTGCATTCTCCCCCTGTCCTAATTAATTCTCTGGGACCTAAAGCTAAGAAGTAGAAAGGAGCTTACCCTGAATGGGAGCTCCATTTCAGAAGGAGAAAATATCACTGATCAGCTTCACAGTCACACTGGGAAACCTGGGGGCACAGACAAAGAGTCAGCAGACTTGATTTAGCAAGATTTTTGCAGGGGAGTGATGACTATTTTATCTCCAGAAATCTTTGAACACACGACCAAGGGAGGAAATACACATGCACCCACATTCATGAAGATAAGCATGTACACAGAAATGAACACAGAAATATGAATGCACAAAGTAGGTAACAGATGCCAAATTACATGCACAAGTCAGACCTGAAGTCAGGGAGACTTGAGTTCAAATCTGTCCTTGGACATTATCTGGGTGATCCTGGGCAAGTCATTTACCCTGTTTGCCTCAGTTTCTTCATCTGTAAAATGAAGTGGAGAAGGAATAGCAAACTACTTCCAGTATCTGTGCCAAGCAAACCCCAAACGGGGTCACAAAAAATTGAACACTACTGAAATACCTCAACAATACAAAGTTCTTGTCAGCAAAGTACTTCCCCACTCTAAGCTCGTCAGACAAGGAGTACAAGTTCTCTTAGTCCCACTATTCAAATAAAGAAACTGGTTTTGAGAAGTCTATGGGGTTCAAACAGGGACTTGAACTAGGGACTTTGGGTTCTTAAATGCAGTATTCTCTCCATTATACCATGTTGCCATTTACCTGAGCACAGATGTGAATACATGTGCACGAAGATGCACACACACACACACACACACACACACACACACACAAATACTGAAATTGATCTCTGAAGCTATCAATTTGTAAGTGCTTAAAGTGGCACATAATAGAATCTTAATAAATACTTCTTCCTTCCTTCCTTCCTTCCTTGCTTTCTTCTTTTTTTTCCTTTCCTCCCTCCTTCCCTCCCTCCCTCTTTCACTTCCTTCCTTTCTTCTTTTCATCCTTCCTTCTTTCTTTCATTCCTTCCTTCTTTCTTTTTTCCCTCCCTTCCTCTCTACCTTCTCCCTCCCTTCCTTCCTTCTTCCCTTCCTTCCTCCCTCCCTTCCTCCCTTCCTTCTTTCTTTCTTCCCTCCCTTCTTTCCTTCCTTTCTTCTTTTTCTTCCTTCTAGTCTTCCTTCCTTCCTTCCTTTATATGTTCCAGTCTTCCTTTTTACTGTTTCCCTTCCTTCCTTCCTTATTTCTTCCCTTCCTCATTTTTCCTTCCTCCCTCCTTTCCTTCCTTCCCTCCTTCCTTCCCTTTCTTCCTTCCAGTCCTCTTTCTTTGTTTCTTTCTTCCTTCCTTCTAGCCTTCCTTCTTTCTTTCCTTTCTTCCTTATTTCTTCCCTTTCTTTCTTCCAGTCTCCTTTCTTTCTTTCTTTCTTTCTTTCTTTCTTTCTTTCTTTCTTTCTTTCATCCTTCCTTCCTTCCTTCCTTCCTTCTTTCCTTCCTGCCTCCCTCCCTCCTTCCCTCCCTCCCTCTTTTAAAGCTAGAATAACATGCTTTTTTGTGCTCAACTTATTTTTGTGATGGATGTCTTCTGTGCCCCAGGGGCTAAAGTTAAGGGATTCCCCTTGTTTGACACAATGTCTTCTGCACCTCCAGGGTTAGGTTTGGGAGACCTGGCCAAATGTCCTCTCTGTCCCCAATGAGCTGTGAACCAGATAATTAACAAGGGAGAGAGATGACTTTAGGCACCCTAAGCATTTATTATAAATCATAGCAACAACAAAAATATAACTTGCCCACCCTGACATTTTTGGAAGCAGTGACAAGTTTATACCTCTGGGAAAAAAAATGTCTCTTCTTCCTTCTAACTGAATGGGACACTTCTGGGCCAGAGCCATAAGTAGTCAATCCCCAGATTCAAAATATTTGGATCATACATATTGAAGATATCTTAAATATGGGGAATTCAAATAAACTGAGTCCCTTTTAACAGGTATAACAGGTGCAACCACAGGTGCAACCCTCCTTTCTGCTATAGGCTTTGCTGAACTCATTTTGGACCCTGGGAATGATCTCTATGTGACTTCCCTGCTCATGCATTTCCTGTAATTTCTCATTGTCTTCATGATAATGCAACCACTACTCAGTTTGGCATTCCAGACATTTCACAATTGGGTTCTAGACTTAGTTTTCATGAACTTTTGGGGCAGCTAAGGGGTGCACAGGCCATGGAGTCAGGAGGATCTGAGTTCAAATTCAGCCTCAGACACTTAATAATTTCCTAGCTATGTGACCTTGGGTAAGTCACTTAAACCCATTGCCCCTTAAGTAAATTTGTAAAAAGGCAAAGTTTTCATGAACTTTTTTGTTTATTTAAATTCATCTCTTCACTCTCATCTGCTGAATGGTACTTATTCTACCCCTTACTCTTGGAGTTCCCTTTGACTGGCCTGCCTGACCTTTTCCTCTCTTTAATCCAAGAACAATTTATTTTTCAAAGTATGATTTAAATTTCACCTCTTCCATGAAGACTTCCCTAACTAACATAACCTTTGCTGAGATCTCCAGGAGGAAATGAGTTCAAATTAAGCCTCAGACACTTACTAGTTGTATGGCACTGGACAAATCAACCCTATTGCCTTAAAAATATTTTACTGAATATACATATTTTTTGGCATTGATAGAGTGCTAGAATTGGACACAAGAGTCCTGAGTTCAAGGCTTAACTCAAACATTTATTAGCAGCCTGATCATGGGCAAGTCACTTCTCAGAATCTCAATTTTCTCTACTGCAAAATTATTATTAATAATTGTTTCAGTCATTTTTCAGCCATGCTTTATCTTTTGTGACCCTATTTCAGGTTCTCTTGGCAAATATAATGGAGTAGTTTGTCATTTTCTTCACAAACTCATTTTACAGATAAAAAACTGAGACAAGGCAAAATGACTTGACCAGATCACATAGCTAGTCAGTATCTGAAGTCAAATTTGAGGGAGTCTTCCTGATTCCAAGCCCAG
The DNA here is from genome assembly GCF_037893015.1 of Macrotis lagotis. Lineage (NCBI taxonomy): Eukaryota > Metazoa > Chordata > Mammalia > Peramelemorphia > Peramelidae > Macrotis > Macrotis lagotis. The sequence goes on from NC_133666.1 coordinate 324,767,363, forward strand.
TGCTCTATCACTGTACTACTCAGTTGCTTTTTACAAATTATCTCATTTGATTCTTGTCCTTCTTTATCAAAGAAGATCAAAATGACATCACCATGTTTGAGACAAATTACAGTGTGTTCTTCTTTGGCTGATCAGACCAATAGAAGCTCAGAATTCTGTACCACAGGTTGAGCACAAATAGTCCATGTGAACACCTGGGATGGGTACTCTAAACTAATGTATGTCTCATTCCTTTGAGCTGCTTCAATTCTGCCTTCCTCATAGAGAGCAGCGAGGGCATGCTGTGCTGGGCAGTCTTGTGCCAGTGTCTTCCATATTGTACATCAATTCAAAAGTTCTTGAATTCTTCAGGGTGTCTCAGCATTGCTTCTTCTGACCCCCTTGTGAGCACTTGCCCTGTGTGAATTCTCCATTTAGGCCTCACAATAATTCTATGAGATTTGGTACTACAAGCTATTATCATTCCCATTTTAAATATAAAGAAATAGGTTCACTAGGGTCCATTTTCACAAAACTAGTGTCACAGGTAGACTTCAGACCTAAAACTTCTGACAAAATCCAGCACATTCTTCCTAAGACAATATAATATATTTATATATATATATATTATTTCTCATAGATAACAGTGAATTATTAATCTCCCTAACTAGATTTTAAACTCCTTAGAACAAGGATCATGACCTAAATCAATCAATACAATAATCAACCAATACAAATTCATTAAGTACTTATTACCTTCCAGGCCCTTACTAAGTGATGAGGATACAAAAGAAAAAAAAAATTCCCTGCCCTCAAGGAGTTTAGTGCAGACACAAATGTCTGTATTTTACTCCTCTCCTGCAGCTACTTAGTATTCAAGAAATATACTCTGAATTAAATTAAATCCACTAGAACTTATGATATTGAATGCTCTTCAGAGAAAACAGGCCATAGATTGGGGCTTAGCAAATCCTTGAGCACATCAAAGGGTTTGGGGAAAGGGACATTTGTTGCTATGGGTGGGACCTGAGCATTTTTATGTCTGGATAACTTATATCCAGTTTTAGGGTGATGGAATGTCAGAGCTGGAAAAATCTTAGAAGTCTAGCTCAATCTCCTCATTTCACTCAATAAAACTGGGGTGGACAGAAGTGAAATACCCTGTCTATGTTTCCCAGGTGGTACAGTGGATAAAGCATCAAACCTAAATCAGAAAAATCTGAGTTCAAATATGGCCTCAGACACTTACTAGCTGTGTGACTCTGGGTAAATTAATTAACCCCATTTGAATCAATTTGCCCATTTGTAAAATGAGTTAAAGAAGGAAAGGACAAACTATTCCAGTATCTGCCCAGGAAACCCCAAATGGGGTTATGAAGACATAAACATAACTGAAATAACTAAACTATAATTACCTAGATAGAACTGTACTTTGATATTTGTCCTGTCTACCCCATTAGACTGAAGTCCCCCAAAGTAGGAAGTACATCTTGTGTTTTCTCAGAATACATCCTTTACCCCCTAAAGCTACCCGTACAAGTCTCATCACACACTAAGGGTTAAGTACAACCTGATCAATGATCCAAGTCAACAAACACTATTCAGGCTCCTACTATGCAACAAAGACTGTGAACCAGAAATTAAATCAAAGCCTTTTGAGTCTTTTTCCATACCTTGAACTCCATTGCTTAAAGGCAAAAATAATATTTTGAATTAAATCAGATATAACATAGATAAAAATGATAGAATGAGGGAGACAGTGTGGCACAATCAATAAAGCTTTTGGCATCAAAGATCATGATATGAAGAGGATCACATAAGAAAAACTGAAAGGCTCTTTCTGCAGAAAGAGATAAAAACATAAGATCGATAATGTCCATCCCTAAGAAACACCTGGTCTGAGGGCAGAGGCAAAGTTCACCCATCAACCTTACACACATTTTGGCTCCAAATTTGTTATAGAAGAAAGAATCAAGTCTAAGACAGAGGAAGAAAAGAGAGGGAGGAAAGAAAGAAAGAAAGAAAGAGAGAAAGAAAGAAGGAAGGAAGGAAGGAAGGAAGGAAGGAAGGAAGGAAGGAAGGAAGGAAGGAAGGAAGGAAGGAAGGGAGGGAGGGAGGGAGGGAGGGAGGGAGGAAGGAAGGAAGGAAGGAAGGAAGGAAGGAAGGAAGGAAGGAAGGAAGGAAGGAAGGAAGGAAGGAAGGAAATGAAAGAAAAGGAATGAAAGAAGGAAAGAAAAAGAAAGAAGAATGAAAGGAGAGAATTAATGAAAGAAAGAAAGATAGAAGAATGAAAGAAGGAAAGAGAGAGAGAAAGAGAGAAGGAATGAAAGAAGGAAAGAGAGAAAGAAGGAAAGAAAGAAAGAAAGAAGGAAAGAAAGAAAGAAAGAAAGAAAGAAAGAAAGAAAGAAAGAAAGAAAGAAAGAAAGAAAAGAAAGAAAGAAAGAGGAAGGGAGGGAGGAAGGACAGAAAAGAGAGGGAGATAGGAAGGAAGGGAGGGAGGGAGATAGAAAAGAGGAGAGATTAAAAAAGAGAGAAGGGGAAGAAAATGGAGAGCAGGGAAATAAAGGAAAAGAGGGAGAAAAGGAGAAGGGAGCAATCAAAGTAGGTACCTTGGTGGGAAGGTAGAAGACTTCCAAAATTATGAATTTTCAATGTTTGTCTGAGTGAGCTTGTGCCTTTTTATGTGAAAATGTGCGTGTGTGAATGTGTGTTTTGTGGGGGTAAGTATGAAGAAAGATGATCTCTCCTTTAGATGAAGGTCCTACCTACACATCTTGGACCTAAGGAAATCCATTATCACTGAACTGTGGATTTTAAGTATCCTGCCCATGCTCAGAATGAACCCCTAAGCTCCTGTTATCCTCCCTAATGATGATGCTGTAAAAGCATAAAGATCAAGGAAAGGAGAAGGAATAGCTCTGGCTCTGGGTTACTATGAGTTACTGTATGTCTCCAAAAAGGCATTAGAGAAACAGGAAAATGGCTTTTTGATGCTGATGCTGCATAAACAGGCTTCCCTAGCAAAGACATATTTTAATGCGATGTTAAAGATGAAGAGGGGAGAGATTAAGCTCTGAAGTCTCCAGAATTTGGGGGCCTTTTGCTTCCTAGCCCTGTCCTGCCAACATCATCAAGGAAGCTGAGTTCAGTTAATGGGCAACTGTAGAGTGAGGTACAAATATATGAATAGAGTGGAGGGCATGAGGGAAGGAGAAAAGGAGGAAGAGAAGGAGAGAGGAAAATTGCTCCAAAATGTGCTTTCCTAGGAATGGCACAGGACAGACCCAACAGAAGAGAGGTAGATTTCAGGTTATTTAGTGAGGAGCCAGGGGCAGGGGGAATAAGGAGACAATTCTGATTAAGGTTCTAAGTCTGGGAAATTTACCTTAAAAGTACCCATCCCAAATCCAGAGCCTATAGTGATTTTACTCTAGGTCTGCTACCTCTGTCTATAGGGTCAGCTCAACACTTAAACCATGATGATGAGCAAAGGTCCCCAAACTCCTCACTTTGCCCATGACCTAGCCTTGCTCTCTGTATATTCAAATATCCCCCAGACTTCCATAAATTTTTGACTCCTGGATCAAGTAACTTCATTTTATTTCAGATCCTCTAGAGGGAAATAAGAAATCTCACAAAAATAAAAACAAAACCTCTTTGAAGGGAACCATTAGCCTCATTAGTGAAAAAAAAAATATATGAGAAATGTGGAGGTAAGATTGACAAAATGTACCAACTGATTGAATATTGGGCAGGGGGGAAGGAGAGGGAAGAGTTAAGGATGATTATGGAGTGGTGAACCTGTGGGACTGGTAATAGATCATTCTTGACCAAAATAGAGAAGACAGATGAGTTTGGGAAGAGAAGATAATCAATTCTATTTTGAATGCATTGAATTAGAGATATCTTTAGGACATTTGGCTATCAGCATCTAAGAGACAGTGATTTGGTATCTGAAATCAGGAGCTGGAATAGGCTGGATATGTAAATCTGGGAGTCATTTGCAAGCAGATGATTTTTGAATCCAGGTGAGACAATGAGTTTTCCACAGAGCAAGGGTTCTCAACCTGAGACCTATAGACAGATTTTAGGGAACAAGGCATGTTTATTTTCACTAATATCCAACTGTAATTTAGTATTTCCTTTAACTATGAATGTAGATAATGAACTGCAGTAGTATTAAGCTTTGCCAGAACACCCAGGATGTCCATGACACAAAAGGAGTTAAGAAACCCTGATATAAAGAGAGATGACAAGAGGGCATAGTACCAAGCCTCGGAGACATGCATTATCAGGGAGCAGAACTTGGATGATCCAGCAAAGAAGACTGAGAAATGACTAAAAAAAACAGGGATGAAGAAAGGATTTATGAGGGGATGGTCAACCATTTTAAATAAAGCAGAGGTCAGGTTTGAAAGCTGTGAAAAGACCATAGAACATATTGCTAGAAATTTTACAAAGAGCAGGGTTCTTTTCTTTTTTGGGGGGTGTGCAGTTTTGGGAGGATTTTTGGGGGGTTTTTTGCAAGGCAACAAGTTTAAGTGATTTGCCCAAGTTCAAACAGCTAGGTAATTATTAAGTGTCTGAGGTCAGATTTGAATTTAGGTCCTCTTGACTCTAGAACTGGTGCTCTATCCACTGCACAACCCAGCAAAAACTCCCAAGGAAGCAGTTTTAGTTGAATAATGAAATCAGAAATCAGATCAAAAGGAATTGAACAATGAATATGAGGGAAAATGATGGAGATGATTATAGAAGGGTTTGTGTTTTTTTCTAGACTCTGGTGCCTAGGGAGAAAAGACAAGGGTAATAACCTATAATAATACTAAGGGGTAGAGCGATTGGAGGTCATAAAGGAAAAACAAAACTAGATTTTAAAAAAACAGTACAGAAAATTAGGGTTAGATAGGAGATTATGGTCAGAAAGAGCAATTTTAAAGTTCTTGACCATAGAAATAGAACAACTTATGGTGGTGAGTTAAAGGCTCTGATAATCCCCACTATATATGATAGCTATAGATAAATCTCTCTCTCTCTCTCTCTCTCTCTCTCTCTCTCTCTCTCTCTCAAAATATAGATAGATAAATAGATAGATAGATAAGACAGAGACAGAGATAGAGATAGAGATAGAGATAGAGATAGAGATAGAGATGGAGATGGAGATGGAGATGGAGATGGAGACAGATAGATAGATATAGATATATATATATAGGTACATAGATAGATGAATATATAGATCTGTATATATTATATATAATATATATCTATGTTTGTGTGAGGGGGGTAGAGGGAAAGTATTGAAAAGTTTGATGAACTAGAATGTCAGAGAAATTTGAAGAGACACTATCATGTATTTTTTGAAAAAGAATAACAAGAAAACTGTATGACAGGCATTGAATACCTTGAGAAGAAGGATCCTAAGTCACACAGAGGCTACTCAAAAGGTACTTAAGCCTTACCTACTAATTTCCCACACCTTTCCACTGTTCCCTATCTCAGCAAAGTCAAGAAACCCAAATGATTGCCTCTCCAATGCAAACTCCCTTAAGAGAAACAAATCAAAAGCAACCGAATTGCAATCAGACTTCACTTTATGTGACAATCACTTTTCTGAGCAATAAAATGAAAAATAAAATAGTGGAAATCAGATTTGTGAAAACTGAATCATATTTCCCTATGACTTCTGGCATTTCAGGAATGAGTTAACTTCAGTTCCAATGGACACAAATTCCTCCTCATTTTGTAGCAATAAGTCAATTAACAAGCATTTACTAAGTATTTACTATGTACTAGAGACTGTACTAATACAAATATAAACAGAAAAATGTAGTCTCTGTCCTCAAAGACCTTACAAAAGGGAAGCTGAAAAGGACAAAAAAGAAGAAGGGGGGAAGAGTGGACCTGGTAGCTAAGGAATCAGGGTTGGTTTGCTTGGATCGTTCCCCAAAATGTGAACTTACCAGTAGAAGGGACCTGCGGAAGCTGAGGTACAGTTTCTTAGATAATATTAAGAATCATTCTCTCTCTCTCTCTCTCTCTCTCTCTCTCTCTCTGTATATATATACATACATGTATATATACATATAATACTGGAACTCATAACTGCTAAATAGTTGCTTAGCCCCTCCAAGTCACAATTCCCTCACCAGTCTAACAAAAAGAAGTGCCTTCTCTCCTAGTCTCATAGTGATGGTTCAAATGATGCATTATCTATTGAAGCATTTTGAGATGTACAAAATGAAACCTGAAGAGATAATGATAATGCCTATTATAATAGGTATTATTATCATTCACTGAATTCTGCTCTGATGACTCATAGAGATTTCTTTAGGTTCTTATAGACTATGCCAGCAAAATGCAAGTTTTGAAAAGTCCAAATTAAAAAGGATTTGGTCTACTATTGCTTTCTTAATCCATTCATTTTGGGAACCATCACCCAGAGATCCCACAGACCTGACTGTTGAGTAAACCAATGCAAAAAACATCTACCTCCCTTCCCAGTGCATTATTACTCTTCTCCATTCCAGAACCCTCTGCACACATTCACTTTCTATCTCTTATTCTTGGATCAGCAAGCAAATCAACACTGCCATTATTTCTGAAAGGTGATGTTGATCTTTGTCCTTTGTTCTCAAAGATAATGACATAAGAGAGGTGATACCATGATATGCACATGAATTGGATTTGAGTAACAAACAAGGTGATGGAGTGCTATACAAGTCATAAGCCTCTCCTCTGGAGCTATCTGAGTCCAGTGACCAGATATGGATTAGGACAACTGGAGGTGTCCCTTCAAGGTCACACAGCTATTAAGACACTGAGGCAACTCTACCCACTATGCCATCTAGCTATCCATATTTCTGAAAGTTTTCAGACAGTTCTCTTCCCCTTTAGCTCCATTTATTATCCCAAACCAAACACCCTTCTCTGGCCACTCCCAATAGGTATTGTCTCCTTCTATCTGAATGTAAGCTCCTTGAGGGCAGGGACCAATTTATGTGGTTTCCATTTATATTCCAAGGTCTCAACACTTTACATCTAGTTTAGTAGATACATAATAAATATTTTTACTCTTTCATTCATTCATCTAAGCCCAAGATTGAAGAGGCAATTCAGCACCAAGATGTGAGTCAGCAAAGCCTAGTTAGACTAGTTGGGCTACTTCTGGAGTTGATAGAGATAGTATCCAAACTAATAAAATTGAGGTCCCTTGAGGTACTGAAAGATAACAATAAAAATTTAAGTTACCAAGGAAGTCCACTATAAACCAAAATTTCCTTTTTTTACTAATTCAAATCATTTGTAAATATAAATGTAACACAATTACATATTTTAGGCATTCATTTACCCTCCATACTGACAAAGCAATGGGTTTTACTGAATCTGTTCTCTTCTTATCCCTTTGTTGACCAGAGGCCCCTGAAATGATAGCCATTTAACAGAACTTTGACTGGGGTCCTCTTGATCAAGGTTTCTATGTACTACACAGAAAAAAAGTATGGTAGAGTGTCCAGGAATAGATCTGGAGCAGTTAATCTCATTAACTTTTAACTGGCAATCATAGCTTCCTAAGATCTTTTACCCAGATGCTCAGCATTTCATTGAGAGATGGGTTCCAATGGGTCACAAAAAGCCTTTGAAAGCACATTAGCTCTAACTCTTCAGAAGAAATACAAAAATAAATAAAGTGGGGGTGAGGGAAGTGCAGAAAAAGGTTATTTGGAGTAGGGAAGGAAATTTGGAAATGCTACTGCAATTCATACAGTCAAGTCAATCTTTTCCTTTTCATGCAAACCTATGGTTAGACCTTGATGTTTACTCCTGGTGATATCTCATGGACTAATAAAGTAATAGAATTTCAGAGTTAGTCCCACCTATTCATTCTGAAATTGGGAAAATTGTGGCCAAGAGAGGTAGCAGCATCAGATACCAGGTATGTAGCAATGCTCCCAAGTACTGTAGAATTATATCAAAATGTAATTGGGAAAAACTGAACAAAATAAAAATACAATAGAATGTAGATAGATAAAATTTGTTTTTCTAACCCAATGTGTACCTATTGTTTAGTGATCCTCAATTCTATCTGAGCTTGACACCACTGTTGTGGTGGATAGAGAATGATGGACCTGGAATCAGGAGAGTCTGGATGTCAAGTCTTGCTAGCTACATGGTTTTCCACAACTAACTTAACTTCTGCCAGCCTCAATTTTCATGCCTATAAATTGGGGATAATGATAGTACCTACTTCATAGATACTGTGAGAGTCAAATGACTACAAAGATGAGTTCATCATTTTACACATCTTAAGATGTTTTATAAAAATGTTATTACTATCAAGTGACTTCTTCAAGGTCCCTGACTTCTTGTTCAGAACTCTTTCGCTGCGGCAATAATTACTATTCTCACAACATACTAACACAGTATTCTAGGTGTCAATTATCTTACAACTATAACTCTCCCATCTCTCCAAAATGTCATAGTTGTAAGACAACAACATTTGTTAAAGAATATAATTTTCATTTTCACTTCCTTATTACCTCTTCCAGGAATTCTTGTTAGTCTTCTGGGATAATGGAAATGATCCTTTCTTTTTTTTCAGTGGAACATTTAGTTTTTTAATTATTCAATGTGTTATGAATTTAGTACTATCTAGATTTGGGGATTAAACATTTGTGAGTGATTTGGGGCACAGGCTTGGCACCAAATGATTTTTATGTGAGAACACAAGGAAATGAATAGATAATTACTAGAAATCAATCTAGGTCCTGAACTTATTGGTAATGGTGAAAATGATATTTATTTTTTAAGGACAAAAATGTTTTCTTTGAGTTTAGATTAGAAAGAGTTATCAGTTGGCCATGCAGTTGAGGAAATGGATGGGACCTATATCTTCAATGGATGAGGATAAGAACTAATTAGACCAGAACACTGTGCTAGTTATTTAAGATTTGTTTAGAATATCTTAGTATAAGACTTTCATGATCAAATTCTAAAGTTCACTTGAAAAATTCAATTTGAATGATGAAATAAGGAAGTAATCATGAAGACCACTGAGAAAGATAGAGATTCCTAGAGACTAGCTAAAGGAGAGATGATAGTGATAGAAAAATTAAAAGAGTAACTACCATAAAAGCTTTGGTTTCTAGGTCCAACACAGGTACAGTAAAGAATAGGTCTAAGGACACCAGTCACCTTAACCTAAATCTCTTAAATCTAAGTCTAAAAATTCTTTCTACTATTTCTAGGAAAATACAAAGTTCTTTCTCATGGAACATAGGATTTAAGAGAAAAACTATTCATAAACTTAAAATGAAGCAAAAATGGGGACTAGGATGAAGAGTGAAAAAAAAATCAAAATTTTCAACAACCAAGAAAAATAAAAAAAAAAAATCTCTCTAAACTACATGCCCAACCTTCTGATCTCCTACAACTCTTGTTCCAATCCTCTTTCAGAAGAGAGGTAGCAGCAGCAAACTCACACATATTTACATATTCAACTTATTCTGAAGTTAATCTTTTATGTTTCCAGACTGTCCCTAGCAGAAAGTGTGCCCTTTGAGAACATCCATTGCTTCATTGCATCCCTAAGACCTAACACACACAGTAGGTATTTAATAGATACTCTTTGAATTTGAATTGAACTGAATTGGATACGTCAACTTGTTCTCTATTTCACAGGATCAATTATGAACCTCTGACCAACCCAGGAATTTATTTTTCTCATTATCTCTCTCTCCCCTTTCTCTTAATGAGATCCTATTCAGGAAAGGATCATATATCAATTATCTATACTTTAGGTGTGAATAGGGTTGTCATGTACTGATGCTCCAAAGAGATTTGCATTTTAAGCTTTCCCTCATTGCAAAAGTTAAGATTTTGTCATCTGACAAATTAATTTCTAGCATCAATTGGGGAAGAATTCAAGGTGAAGAGAGGGACAGCAGGTCTCCCTGAAAGAATAATCAGGGAGATATCATATTATGCTTCCACTTAAGGTTGGGCTACAGAAAACTAGCTACACTTGAGTGAGAAGACACAGTTTCTTTTCTGGTGAAAAAATACATGATCCCTATATTCAGTGAGGAACCATTTAAATAGGATCTATTCTCTATCCTTGAAGAGCAAAGGAAACATATTGAAGAAAAAACAATAAGCAAACTGACAAAGGAAGGGAGGAAACAAAAGACATTTATTACATGTCTAACTTCTCCAAGACAAAAAAGAGAATACCTTCTTCCGTGAGCTTTTATTCTATCAGTACAAATGTGTACATATGGAAAATATACAAAATATACGCTGAATAAATATGCAAATACAAGAGAGTTTGGTGGATACAGAGAGGGACCAGGAAAAAATTCATATAGAAAGTGATTCTTGAGCAGAGCTTCAGAAGTTAGAAGGGATTCTAAAAGGCAGAAATGAATAAGAGTATTTCAGGCATAGAACTCATTCATGCAGAGACAATGAGGCAAGAGATGGTGGTGGCAAAGCTTATGTGAGAAAATACAAGATTAGCTTGGTAGGACCATAGACTATATTAAAGAGAGTAATAAAACACATCAACATAGTCATATCCATATTTGGCAATATTGTGTGGAGTTAGAGGTTTGGAATAAATAGAGCAGTGAAATGTAGGTCATGCACAATCAATACAGCTCTTAGGACTCTCTCTGCTAATGTAGGCCATCATTTTGCTGTTCTTTGACCAAGGATTTCAGAGGCTACTACAGACCAAAAGGTATCACTTGGTAACCACCATTCTGCAAAAGAGTCTTTCATTATTTAAACAGGTTGACTCTCAAATTACCCACATACATTCATTTTAGAAATGAATTTATCAAAGAACAAAACCTTAACTTTTTCAATGAGAAAAGGGTTAAAATGCAGATACCTTTGGAGCAATGGCACTAAGACTAAACTTTATTAACACTTAAATATATATGTCACTCGTTCCTCACTTGAAAACTTTATAGTTGGATAGGATGCATCAGAGCTTGCACTACCTGGAAGAGTCTTCTGAGTTCACCTTCTCACCATAATAAAGCATAGGAATAGAATTTAGAGAAGCAGTGTATTATAGTGGACAAGCTACTGGACTTCAAAAATGGAACATTGTGTTTGAATTCTGCCATGGTTAATTAATAACTATATATGAAATGATAATAAAAGTCAGTATTCTTATACAACTTTAAAATTTGCAAAGTCCTTTATATCCTATCTCAGAATAATCCTGTGAGATGGTTACTATTATTACCACCATTTTATAAATGAGAAAATTGAGAGAGATTAAGTGATTGTCCAAATTTTCACAACTAGTAAGAGGCTGAGGAGGTATTTGAACTCAGGTCTGTCTTGACTCCAAGTCTGGTGCTCTATACATTGGATCACCTAGTTGACTATGGATGACTCATAACTTTCTAGGCTTCAGTATCTAAAATGAGGAGTGTGATGGGGTGATGATCTTCAAGGGCCCTTCCAGAACTAAATCTATGAATTCCTTAGGAAGAAGGAAAAGGAGGGAGAGAGAAAGAAGGAAGGAAGGGAGGGAGGAATGAAAGAAGGAAGGAAGAAAAGAAGGAAGGAAGGAACTCTCTTTTTCTTATATTTCATACATAAACTAGTGAAGAGTGAGGTAGACAGCAGATGTTCCACAGAATCCTGTGGTTTGAATAAAGATTTGCTAATTCAAATTCAAAGTGACTCAGAGGACCAAAGATAATGCATATTTGCTTGCCTCTTGTTTTGTTTGGATGTGACCCATCCACCACTGTGTATGTTGGGGACAAGGGTAGGAGAGGGCAGGGAGCAGATATGAAGTAGAGAAAAATAGATTTTTGTTCGTTGACAAAGATTATTCTTAAGTTACTAGGCTTAGCAAGTAAGGACCATAGGAATAGAATATAAGCTTTTCGGAGCCAAAAATTAAATTTCTTTTAGATAATATAACCAATTATTTTGTGTTCAGATGTTAATGGATAATAATAACTTAGTGTAAGCCTTCTCAAACATGTCCTGCAATTTATTCTTATTCAAAGAGATGTGAACAGGATAGTTTCATGTTAAAATGTTGAGGCTAACAATATATTTCTCCAAAATATTAAATATAAATTTTTTATTTGTTTTAAAAATATACATTACATATGACAATCTTCTGGTATGATGAAAAGAATATATTCTTTTTAAACCAGATTCTCCTAGACCAACATCCTCTAACAAAGAAATGGTAGAATATGACATATATGTCATTAATATAGATTTAGAATTGGGGAGGATTCTTAAAGATTATCTTGATCAGGGGTTTTTAAGCTCTGATCTATGACTGCTTTTTATTTCAATACTTTGACAACAGCATTTTGATAAAATTAGTTTCCTTAGTCATCCTCTGTTCTTTCTTTTATGAATTTAAAAACATTTTTTTTCTGAGAAGGGGTTCATTTTTTTCACTATAGTGCCAAAGAGACCCATGATGCTCAAAAACTACTTAAGCACCCCTAATCTAGTCCCACTCCCCCATCTTAGAGATTGGGAAACTGAGGTCCAAAAATAACCTCAGGAAAAATTATTTTCCCAAAGTCACATAAGTAATGAGTAGCAGAGCAAATACTTGAACTCATGTTTCTAATCCCAAATCCTGCACCCCTTTTTCAAATAATGTGGCTGACTAGTGGGGGGTGAGAGAATATATATTTTTAGCAGGACTTTCAGCACTTCTCATATCACATTCTGTAGGTGGGAGGTGTCAAACATACATCCCCTAGGGAGCATTTGCAACACTCCCTAGGTCTATGAAACGAGATTAAAATGTAATCAGAAAATTTTTTTTTAAATTAGTAAAAATACAATAAAATAGATAACATTACATTTTAAAACTAATATGTGACCCACAGGAATTCTTTTGTACAATTACTGACGCTATTTTTATTTGAGTTTGACACACAGGGTTATTATTTTCCTGTAGGACAAACGGATTGTTCTGATGATTTTGTCAGACAATAAGTATTTATTAAGCACTTTCTAAAATCAGCATAATGAAGAAGAGGAGATATATGGTCAAATCCCAGACACTGACAAAACAATGGAAATGATCATGGTGGCTTATTCAATTAAAACAGGATCTGAAAATGGACTTTGGGGCAAGATATCTTGCTTCTATCCTGAGTTCTGCTACATGTGTAACCCTGGCTAACCCATTAAACTCTCTTGAGTCCCAATTTCCTTTTCTTTAAAAGGAGATCATGATATTACCCTCACAGCATTGCTGTGAGGACTAAATGAAATAATATATAATTGTTGAATCCTATTATAATTTTTGGTATCATCTTCATCATCCCTGGAGGCCATACCTTATAGAGGTATTGAAAGAAGATTTTGGGTTTTGGAGTCACTAACTTTACACTTAAGCATGATGTTATGAAAGTCTTCATGGAAGACGGGGTCTTGGACTAAGATCTGAATTAGTAAGGGCTGGCTCAGTGGAGTTGGGGAGAGCAGTCCAGATGGGAGTTGAGTTCTTGAAGGTAAGAATGTTCATGAAAAATATTGAGATGGATGGTATGAACTCATACAAAAGTAGGAAGAATGCCTCAAAACTCTTCTATTCAATGTTCTCTAGCCATGGAGATATGTGATTGAAGCCATTTGAAGGTTCCCAGCTGTCCCTGACTCCCCCTCACCTGAACAGCAAGATTTTCACCTGCAGCTATTGCTGGCATAGGAGATAGCACCATGTTTAATCCTTCTAAATTGGACATGAATTATTCAAAGGAATTTTTAAAAAAAACCTCTTCTAATAAATGTGACTCTTATGGTCTGTAATATCTGATGATTAGCAAGAGAGAAAATGAGATAGTTGGCACCGAGAGAACTCTATAACTGAAATGTTTCAATTGAGATAAATGAGATCCTATCATGTCTCCCTGCCTCATACAACAAGACTTTGCCTTATCAAGCTTGTCCAACAAGGATATCAGGGATATTTACCAACTAAATCTTTCTACTGAATTTCTTGACCCAGGGTAGGCCCAACACATAGGTGGAATAAGGGGTAGCTTTCATGTAATGATGTAAGGGGCAGCAAAATACCTTACCTAATTCTACCTATTCCCTGCATAAGTCTGCCATAGACAGAAATCATCAAATTAGATTATAGTTGGGAATAAAAACTGATGTCGGGAAAGAGCTAACTAGAAGGAAGGGATGTTCTTCAGAAGGCTCCTGATAATAATAAAACTCACATTTATAGAGCACTTTAAGCTTCCCAATGCACTTTATTCACAACAGCTTTGTGAGGTAAGCTAAAGAAATACTATTTATCCCCACCTTACATATGAAGACATAGGGCTTTGTACAGGGTCTGGCTCATATGAGGAGCCTGATAAATGCTTGCAGACTTGACTAGATAAGGAAACAGATTCAGAGCACCAGCCTTGGAGTCAGGAGTACCTGGGTTCAAATCCGACCTCAGACACTTAATAATTACCTAGCTGTGTGGCCTTGGACAAGCCACTTAACCCCATTGCCTTGAAAAATCTAAAAAAAAGATTCAACCTTACTTGTGGTCAGACAATTAATAACTATCAGAACTTAGATTTAAAACTGGTATCCTGAATTCACAACCTGAATCATAATCATTTCACATCAAGACAGTTCAGGTAATCAGATCATCTAGTTGTCTCCTTAGATGACACAAAGAATCCAAAAGAATGAGTTATAGAATGAAGAAAGCCCTATTGATGGAGGTATTAGGACATGGCAGTTAAAAGTCTTAGGTGGTAGAATTATTGGGTAAATGAGTGGTTGGACTTTAGAGAAGCATGGACAGAATTCTAGGAACTGATGCTGAGTGAAGGGAGCAGAATAAAGAGAAAATTGTACACATTAACAACAACACTGTGAGTTGATCAAGGTTGGATGCAGAGCCATCTCAGTAGTTCAGAGATCAAGGAAAATCCTGGGAAACCTGTTATGGACAATGCCATCCACATTCAGTGAGGGAACAAAACAAACCACAAAATCTACATGTTTTCTCTGTATACACTTTTTTTAAAACTTACAGTTTTCCTTCCTATCTAATGGTTTTCTTTCTTTTGCCTTAGTCCTAATTACTCTTTTATTTTTTTTTTGCAACACAATGGGATTAAGTGACTTGTTCAAGGTCATAAAGTGACATAATTATTAAGTGTGTGAGATCAGATTTGAACTCAGGTCCTCCTGACTCCTCCAGGGCAGGTGCTCCATCCACTGTGCCATCTAGTTGCCCCGTCCTAATTCCTCTTAAACAAAATGACTAAAATATAAATATATCAAACACAAATATACATGCACATTCTTACCAGACTGTGTCCAAGGAGAGCAGGGAAGGAAGGGAGGTGGTAGAAAAATAAGTAATTTATAAATTAGCAAATGGATGAATTTTGAAAAACTAAAATTTTTTTAAAAAAGAGTTCTTGTGTTATAAGAACAGAAGCAAAGCTAGTAAAGGAAGAAGAGGGCTGTTATCCAATTGAGGATAGAGGAACAACTTGGTGGAGAGGAAAGCAAACCAACTCTAGAATGAAAGAATGTAGATCCAATTGCTGCTTCTAACTTTCTCTACTTACGTGACTTTGAGGAAGTTGTTTAATGATCCCTGGTCTTACTGTTCTCATCCATAAAAAGATGGGGATAGAAGAGATGAACAAAGGGTTTCTTCCAATTCTAGCTCTATGATAGTAAGTAGAGCATCTTTCCCTCCTCCATCCTGGGGTGATTCCAGTCAGAATGGATTAGTTCTTTCCCATTTTGATTCTGTCAAGGCATATGGGTCAATGTTTTGAATCTATTTAGTGGTACCTAGATTCTAAGGGATAGAGATTGATTAAACCCCAAATTTAGGGAGGAAATGCATTTTTTTCCAGAAGTTCATACTATGTCTGTGCTCATTGGGTATATGAGAAGTGAAAACAGGGAATCCCTCAACCTTCAGTCATCTTGAGTCTATGATGTAATGTAAGGGGTATGATCAATTTCTGTCATTATGACTCCTGTTCCTTTCTGACTCTTTGGTCCCCAGCTCAGGACCTTTCACATGGTGGGCACTTTGTCAATTGGAAAATGTACTCATTGACCAATTGAAAAACTATTAGACTAGGCTCCAGGAGACTCCAGTTGTGTTGCCTGACCTCAGTAAATCACCTTTCTAAATCCAATCCTAATCTCTGAAATGGAGGTCCATTAAAGGGATGTAAGTTTATACTCTCTTAGATTAAAGGATCCTTGAGGAAAGAAATGTCTTTTTCATTTTTGCCTTTCTATTATGGTGATAAAGTTTTCAGTAAGTATTTGCCATGAGCCTTGCACTATTAATCTCTGGGGCTATAATCACAAGAAAGTAGGACAGTCCTTTCCCTTAAGTCTTTACTCTCACATTCCAATGGAGGGAATTTTATATAATGGGCAGCTGATGGCAGGTAGGGAGGTGCTAGAAAGTTCATAGTTGTATGGTTTGGAAATAGCCTGGAAGTGACATGGGAAAATGAGTCCAAGCAAGACAGAGTGAAAGTTAGTTTACCTTTCAGAAATCCGGGTGATTCCAGAGTCCAAGGTTTCTGGTGGGAAGGCAATAAAGAGGATGAAAATACTAGGGACTTGACAAAGCCTTACTGAATATAACTTAATACCAAATTATATAATAAAAAATAATTTAAAGATGCCAATACACATTTGTGTGTGTGTGTGTATATATATATATATACATATATATATGTATATATATATATATATATATATATATATATATATATATATACCACATACACAAATCAATATACATGATAGAGGCCTTTGATGGTAGTTCTTGTGGTTTCCACTTGGGTCACAATGGAGAGAAACATGTACTTAATCCTATTGTTATCAAGGTTTAAGTTCCTATTGCATAATTGCTCATTTATTAAAGACAACAGTGGTGGTGGTCTCTGGTGGTGGGGGGACAGAGGGAAATTGTGTTTTGCAGCAGTGACAAACTCTCATAATTTATATCCATAAAGTTGGGGAGGGGAGTGTTATAAAAGAGCAGTGCTTTGGCTCTTATAATTGCAATTTCCTGCTCGTTTCCTTTTCAAATTAGTGGATGTAATTGTTTGGTACTAAAATATGAGCATAAAATATTAGTGACAGGGAACAGACAGGCGTAAGGGATAGTTGCCAAGAACAGAAAAGCCAGAGAAAAAAGGACAAGATCAGTACTGGCAAAGTGTGCTGAAGATGGAGGAGGGGAGGAAAGGGGAAGGGTTCCTAATAAATAGAACCTCAGGCCATTGTCTACTCCTTTTCTCAATTACCTTTATTGAATCTTATTTGAAATGAGAGAATTTTCCAGGAAGTTTCACATTCCTTACCAAGAAGAAAAGCCATTATTTCCTTAG
Organism: Macrotis lagotis; assembly: GCF_037893015.1. Taxonomy (NCBI): domain Eukaryota; kingdom Metazoa; phylum Chordata; class Mammalia; order Peramelemorphia; family Peramelidae; genus Macrotis; species Macrotis lagotis. Next base: position 324,784,744 of record NC_133666.1, read on the forward strand.
TTCATAAAAGAAATGTTGGAGGTGAGGCAGCTAATTCAAATTGGAGGTCTGTTCCTTGATAGAGTTTGTCACAGGGTTGTGTATGGGGTAAGGTGCAAGGCTAGCCCTCCACAAAATGTAAAGTTGACAAAGTTTATCTTTGCTGCCATCTATCTCTACCATTCACTCCTTCTTTCTTTCTTTCTCTAAGCTATTTTCCCACAAACATTAATCTACCTTTCTTCTCTTCAGCTGTGCATCAAATAATTTCTGCTAAGATGTCAATTAATACTAATAGTAATAATGACACTTCTTAGTTTGAAAAGTATTTTGTATAAACTTTGTATATACCATCTCAGTTGATATTCAAGTAAAATCCCTCCAGAGTGGAGTTCTAAGGATTATTGTTCCAATGATGGAATGACAGGCAACCCAACCTTCAAGGTTCCGAAAATGCTTCATCTATGGTTCTGAAATCCAGCATTTTGGACATATATGATGGGAAGAAGTATTTGGGAGCAGACATTATTCATATCCTTCTCTTACCATACCAGTCTGAAGTGACTTCTTTCTCTGTTATAATACTGGTTGTTTCCTCACAGATGGCACTCATTAGACATTGATATTTATATAACTTTCATACACGTTATCTTGCTCCCCAAATAAGTCGTGAGCATCTTTAGGAAAGAAAAGGTAGCTCATTCTATCTTTTGTACCTCTTTCTTTCATTCTTCTTTGTCAATTGGTATTGAATAAATATACAGTCTTTTGAAGGTTTCTTCTGTACCTGAGGAGCATCTGTTTCAGGCAGCATGTTACAGTAGGAGAGAGGGATGACAGAGAATCAGGACAAATGAGTTTGAATCCTACCTAACACACATATTAGAAGTACAACCCTGAGGAAGGAATTTAAACTCTCATAGTCTCAGTTCTCTTACATGCAACTTAGGAATGATAACATTCTCACTACCTATCTCATAAAGTTGCAATGAGGAAAGTACTTTGAAAACTTTCAATTAGCACTGTATTAATATTAGTCAGAATTAGTTGCCAACTGAATACACACACTTAGTACACTGTGGAAGTAGGCTGATAGCCATGGAAGAAACAATATTCAATGCGAGAACTATATTTATAGCTCCATCAATTCCTCTTGCCAAGAGCTGCCATTCATGTGTTTATATAGTCTGTGCATTTGCAGTGCCAGCAGCTTGATAGTTGAGATGGCCAAAAAATTCATGAACTGCAAGGTAACCCATTAACAAGTTCTTCTGAACTTAACTAGACTTGTCTTCTAAGAACAGATGTAGAGTCAATTACTGTCCAAATTCTTGAAGCTTGTTCAGCTTGGTGGATCCCTATGGCATAACCTTTGAGTCACCTGGCTCAATGTTATAAGAATGAAGTATAGACAGTATGAAATGTATACCTACTTCAGTATATCTGAATCCTAGAGTTCTTGACTAAATTATAGTCAATTTGATTTTGACTGAATTTGACTGATTTCAATGTCCAAATCTCTGAGCTGTTGATTCTACCTTCTCTTTTTACTTTACTCCATTACCCAAAACACACATGCACTAAAACTTCAATATGAATTCCTAAGGTTTCTTACTCTTCTAGTAATATTTATACAGTACTTTTGACATTAATTTTCATTATTTAACTCCTGTAATGCTATCTACAATCTTTAAAAACAAATAGTTGAATGACAAGACCACTGATTTAGCTCCTGAACCTTACTTGAACAAGCACTATAAATTGTACAGTACTTTTAATGATCCCAAGCTTCTCCCTGTTCCCTAAATTCATCTTTTTACCCCCAATCTTCTCTCATTTTCATCTGACTATAAATCATGGAAAACAACAATTTCACAAAGATTGCAAGGGACCCATAGGGCATCAAAAAGATGACTTGGAGTCATAAGCAAACTACAGATCATTGTCAATTGCAATTTTCATGAGAAAGTGGCAAGAAAGATATTTTCAAACATGTGTCTGTAGGAAAAGGAAGGACCCATTGAGAAAGATTTGATAAGATATGCAAGTTGGAGAAAAAGTTCTGGTTAGCTGAAAGTAAATGTTTATATACTGGCTTTTAGAAAAGACCCTCTCTGGCAGTAAGAAGTCTAACCTCATGAGTTTTTGAGTGATGTAGTTCTAGACAGATAGTTTCTTTTTCCCAACCTGAAAGGAGCTTAAGCTATCTTGAGCTCTGAGCTGGGCTCAGCTATGTGAGCATAAGTTGTAGCACAGAGTTCTGCCATGCTGGGAACTTTGGGATTTGAAACTGCAGTGTTGGCAGGGACAGCTCATTAAGGTAACCATAGTGGTTATGGTATTCATCTGGATAGAATGGCAGTTGGAGTGGGAGACATGAGACTGTAGAGCCAGCTGTAGAGGTGCAGCAGCTTATTGGGGCTGCTGTTAGATCTTAAAGTGCTTATGACTGCTTCTGCTTTCAGAAGTCCAAAAAAGAATGTTGGTCACTGACTTTTCTATTTGGAAAAAAAGTACTATATTGCAAAGAATGGTCTTTGAGTTATCTGTAATTTTGCTATTATGTGACTCCCAATCACATAGCATAATTGGGAAAAAACTAGAAAATTAACTGAAAATGCTGAGATTTGCTACTACTGAGAAACTCAACCCCTTAGTGGGTTAGCCCTAGGGGATTGTCTAGACAAAGCTGCATTTTGCCAAGAGGTGTGTGTCTATGTATAAATAGGTGTGTGCGTGTGTGTGTGTGTGTGTGCACACGTGTGTGCATATAAATATATATCTATACATGCATACATATACACACATATACAAATATCTCTGTAAATATTAGACTCACTGAATATCTATTCACATATATATATATATATATGTAAGCATGTGTGTATATAATATATATTTTCTGAGAAATGAAAGCAGCAGTATTTCTCCTTTATATCTTTCCAGGAATTTTTTGTAAATTGAAATGTTGACTTGTCTGTTATATTCATCCTCTAATTAAACATAGGTTAGAAAATCATTAATGTGCAGGTATCAGAGAGCCTGAGAGAAACCAGAAAACAAAAATCAGCTCTTGTGGAATCTAGGGAATCATGGAAAAAGGGATACCTGAGGTGGATTTTGAAGGAGTAAAAAGACAGACAGACATAGGAGGACTAGTCCTTTTCATTTATCAGAAACAATACCTTACATGTGTTGACAATGACTCACTTAGTATTCAGTAAATTCCAACAAAGTGATCAAGTTGGTTGAATGTGCAAACTTGAAAATTATTCCATTCATACCATTCAGAGAAGGAACTTAGCATTGCTAAGAAAATATGAAGTATTGTGTGAGTAACTGAAAACCTGAGACCAACAACCAGTGTTTCTGATTAAAAGTAAGTTTCCAAAAAGAGAGATGGAATTGGAAAGCCAACATCTATTTAAGAAGATAATGTTTGAAAGTGGAATTTTCATTTCTTAGCCTTGATTTAAGATACAGGAATCATTAATCACTAGCCAGGAATCATTAATCACTAGCCAGGGATGGAATGCTATTAATAAGAGCCAGTAAATATGTATTCACCTAGAGATTTGTGAATATGAGCAATTGTGCTTTAAGCTGATGTAGCAAATGAACTCTGGTTTCACTATCTTAGCACAATGCTGATTACAACTTCCCTTATAATTCTAAGAGTATCCTGAAGGGGTTGGAAGAATCTCTTCTTTACTGCCTTCAGCTTAAGACTTGACTGGCTCTTTCCCCAACTGTTAGCCATCAGGGGCTAATGCCCCATTTTTATCTATTAGCTTTTATAGAGGGCTATATCCTTCAAATACAAAGCAATAAAAAAGTAAAAACAACAACTACCACAAACTTGGGTCACCTTCTCCTTTTTATCACTTTTATCTCTGGGGAGAGAAGCTGCAAACTTAGAACAGCTTTTCCATAGCTCTGATCCTACAAAGTTCAGATTAAGGGAATGTCTTTCTTTTAATTAAGTGTATCCTCACTTATCCTAGTGCTTAGGATAGTGCTTGGTAGATGGGTGCTTGATATTTATTGCATTGGAATGATATTTTGTCTTAGCTATAGCTGATATGAGTCCTGTAGGATTCACTAGGACCTTTAGACCCCAAGTTTTGTTGAGTCATTTCAGTCCTTTATGACTCTCATGACTCTATTGCAGTTCTCTTGGCAGTTACTGGAGCAACTTGCCATTTCCTTCTCCAGTTCATTTTCCAAATGAGGAAACTGAGGGAAACAGTTTTATGTGACTTGTTCATGGACACACAACTAGTAAAAGTTTGAGTCTTGTTGATTCCATTCCCAGTGCTCTACCCACTGGGCCACCTATCTGCTATCATTAGTGATGATTCCCATGAAAAGTTTAGCAGGAACTCAACTCCAAAGCCCCAGAGACTTATTCTCCTCACCTTTATAAACTCAAGAGGTCAAAGTCTTACAGAATAATTTTCACCTTAACAAAAGAACAAAGACCAAGGAAGGCAAAGTAGAGGCCCATAGTAAGGTGTCACTTGTTAGCCTCAGTTGGAGAAGTTCCAGAGTCCTTCTTCTTATAAAATTGTCTCTCATTAGACTTGTGCATCAGTGAAAAAGTCACAGTAAGAGTACAAATCCACCAAGGAAAAAAAGCTAGAAATACCAAGATAAACTCTAGCCTTTTGAAGCTAACTCCAGTTTCAGTTCCACAACCTCACCCAAAGAGACTACAGAAATGAGTTACAGAATGCCTATGCATGCTCCAGTCTCTTTAATTCACTCTCTAGGAAACCATCTGTTCAGACTCTTGCACAATGGAAGTTCCTTCCATGGCATTCTGTGAATGTTCCACTTCCAATTACAATAAAAATGGGAGAGAAGAGAAAATATTGCCAACATTCATGCACTAAGTTGTCAGAGAGCAGCAAATTTGACAAGGGGAAAAGAATAATAGTGTAGAGACCAGTAATTTACAAGAGACAATATAAAAGAACAACAACAATAAAATTCATGACCACAATTTCTATATTTAAATTCCCAGAATATGAATAATAAACAAGGTGAACTACAGATCTTAACACATGGAGATGAATTATATCTTATGAGTGTTCCTGATGATTGATGGGGTTTGACACATAGCTAGATATGGATATGTAAGGGCATAAGTTAGAGAATAGGGAATGACCTGTGATTTCATTGGTAGAGGGCACTCAAATGAGGTAATTGCTCTACAAATACAGATCAGCATCTCATCTGAAACTTATATTCTTAGAAAGTTGCCTATAACAGAGGTGGTATTAAATCCCTGGCATCTCTCACAATCTATGTGGAACCTAATCATATATAAATGTATTTGGGAAATATTTAACAAAATCAATAAAAACAAAAATAGAACATAGATAACAATAATATGTGATTTTCTTAGTTAATATATGCCCTTTGACCCTTGAGTATCCTTATGTATGCTTTATTGGTTCATGATTCTAGCTTGATTTCACTAGCCTAGATCACTGAAAGGTTAATATGACTTGCTCAGAGTGACACAGTCAGTTGTGACAAGGATAAGACTTGAACCCAGGTCTTCCTAGATCCCAGAATAATATAGTATGTGACAAAAGTGGGACTTGAACCCAATTTTCCTAACTTCAAAGATAGCTTGCTACTCACTATGCCACAGCTACCTCATGGAACACTGTACCTTATTTAAAATGTATGAATTAGATGATGTGGATAGTGAAGTAGCACTATATATCAAAAAATTGTTTATATATAAAGTAATCCAAGAACCAAAGGTCAGAAGTATGATAGACATTATTTGAATAAGAACTAACAGATGATGAAAATAAGTAGTATTATGGCATGATTATACTACAGACAACCCAGTCAGAAAGAAGAAATGGATAATAATGTTAGGGAATAAATCCAAAACTTGATGAGATCTAGGATAAAACAAACTTTTAAGTCTTTCGCTATCTGAAATTCTACTAGAATGTTATTTTGATTAAAGCAGAGAAATTGATAGGATATTTATATATCTAAGTGAAAATTAAATTCTTCAAAAAGCTGTGAGGGCAATGAGGAAATATCTTCTGATGTTAATCAATGAAAAGAGATCATGTTACCTTATAACTTAACTCAAAGTTACTTCACTTAAGAGTCCCCCAAAAAGAGTTCCCAACAAAAAATTCACAGATCCAGGCCCTATCCTTAAATTTATATCTTTCTATGTCACAAATACCCATAAGGCATAATTTGGTTTTATTTGTTAAGATCTCTAGTTTAGCTTATTTATAATCTAGGAAATTAGAAAAAGAAATATCTGATCATAATGAGAAGTATCCATTCTATTTTAGCATTCCTTGTATGTAGAAAGGATTCTTTGATTCTTTAATACATCTCCATTGTATTCCAAAGCCCAATGTAAGTGTATAATTCATTATCTTTCACTTTGGTGTAACACCTATTTCTAGCCATGTTCCATTTGTTTGGTTTTTCTTTCCAACTGTCCTCACAATAAAAGAGAATCAGTATCAGAGTTTTAAAGGTAGGGTATCCTTTCCAGACAAGAAAGACAAAGCAAACAAAGTCATCTATATTCCCCCAGAAAGACTTTGTTTAGCTTCATTCAACTTAATTGCTGTGGAACTAAATGATATTCTTCAACACATCGAAAAGCATGATCTGACAATATTTTGTTTTCAAAGTACAGATAAAAGACATTAATCTATGTAATATATCTGTTATTTGGGGGGTTTAAAACATTTATTCAAACTCATATTTCATTGATACTTTTTTCTCCCTTACATCATCATTTCCCAAATGACCCCCCTCTATCCATTCCTCCCAAGAATGATGCCTGATAATGCAGAATAACAGCAGAACAAACAGTTGAATCATAGCTAACAAAATATGGCCATAATATACCATCTCTCTACCAAAAACTGGAATGGCATGCTCACCTATCAGTCCTCTGTCTGAAATTGAGACTGGTCATGAGTTACATGAATTATAATGTTTTTCATGTTGTCCTTAAATTATTGTGGTTATGGTGTTGATGGTTCCCTTCTTTCCATTTATTTTGCACTCCATCAATTCCACATGAGCTCATTAAGGCACATGCCCAGAAGCCAAAATGCAGGCTCAATGTAGTGACTTTTCTGGTATAATTCCATATTATTTTTCCAAAATAATTACTCCAATTCACAGACACACCAGCAGTATATTAAAGCACCAATCATTCCATAGCTCTTCCAATAGACACTTTTCATTATTTTTTCATGTTGTCTATTTAAGACATATGAGGAAAAAGAATGGTTATTTTAATTTTATGTAGTCAGTGTGGCAGAATGGACAGAGAACTGGCTTTATGATCTTTGGCAAATCATTTGGCCTTCCAGTACTCTAAGAAACTTTTTAATAATTTTATAAGTAACAGATAAGGCGCTGATCTTCTTTGATAGAGGAAATTATTTTACCTGAGGACTTCCCTCTACTACTGAAATCCCAGTCCCAATCTTTCTCCCTTATTATTAAAGGTTTAGAACAGATTTTCATATAGCTGTTGATGGTTTATATTTCTTCTTTTGAAACTGCCCATACAAATCCTTTGACCCTTAGTCGATCTGCTTAAAATTGTAACTATATTATGGGCATTTCATAATTCTGTAGTTTATCCCTTCCTCTACTCCCAACAAAGGAGATGCTTTGTACACAGATAAGATTAATAAAGTTATAGATGTAGAATTGCACAGGACCTTTGGGGTCACTTAATCCAATCCCCTCTTTTTAGAGACCATGAAACTGAATTGCAGAGATTTTTAAAGAACTTATCTGAGTTCCCCTGGGTAGAAAATAGAACCCCAGAGATTCAAGTCCAAGACTTCAGATTCCAAATTCAGTACTCTTTCCACTGACATTTACTCAGGAAATTTTCCCTATAGCAGCAGGCTTTTTTGTTGTTGTTGCTTTCTTGAGGAGAAAATAATAAGGAAGTCCAACCATCCCAGCAACTTCAACCTTGAAAATATCATCAATTGACTCACACGTTAGAGAAACAGGAGCCCCTCAACTAAATGCAAATAGACCATTCTCTATCTAAACACTGTTCTTAGAGAAGAGGAAAGAGTGGAGAGAGGAAAGAAGATGGAGATTTCTTTGGTACTTACCTGTATGGCATTGACTTCAAGTCCTCTTTAAGTGGAACTGACGGCATTACAAACACAATAAGCACTTCTAGACAAACTGGAATAGCAATCACTTGAGGAGCTGGGAAGCATTCACAATTCTGCTGTTGTCAACGTTTTCAGTGGCTTTAATTTTCAATGGTGAGCACAACTTCTATATAGTGTTGTCAAAACTGCAATGAAGTTATGTCATTGAATATTAAAGGCCCAGCCTGCGGAATGCCAAACACACAGATTTGAATTTCATGTTCTCTCCTAAACATCAAGACAAATATGTCTAATTTCATAAAAACCTGGCCAGCCCCGGGGAGCCTGACAATCATGTCTATTGTTACCCAAGTTCACTGGAATAAAACCTGGCTTCAATGGGTACGGGGCCCAATGGGAAGGAGGAGAGACAGCAGGAGGAGATAGAGAGCTGGAACAAGAGAGATGAGTGAAAGATTCTGAATATTGATTGTCCTCTCATCAGGTCTTGGAATAGACAGGCAATAGAATTATAACTTGGCCCACACACAACTATTTTGACCACTTTACCTGAACTAACCCCATTACAAATGGATACTTTTACTTTTTTTCTATTTGGCACTGTAACAAAGTGATTTTCCCTATCCTTGTGATGTAAAAAAAAAACATAGTCCCTTCAGTATGTTACAGCCCCTTGGGATGAATCTGTATCAATTAAATACATGAATAATAAAACTAAAAATAAATATGTCAATATAATCTATTAATAGATATCCTCAAATATATAGAAATAATTCTAAATTTTGGGTCAGAAGACTTGAGTCCTGGTTCATGCTAGTGATAGTCATGTATCCATGGGCAAACTATTTACAACCGCTGAAACTTAGTTTCCTTATTCTTATTTTTATATTCTTGTTTTATAACTGTTTATTTCCAATAGAATGTGAGCTACTTGAGAGCAGGGCCTCTCTTGGTTTTACTTTTCCCATTCTAGAGCAGTCATTCTTCATCTTGGGTACAAGATAATACACATACATACACACATATAGCTATGGATAGATAGGTATAGATTCCTGCATTTCAATATACTTGGTTCCCTTTGTATTTTATTTTATTCATTTAAAACCATAATTCTAAGCATCCATAGACTTCAATAGACTAATAAAAGGTCCATGACACACAAAAGAGTTAAGAATTCCTGTACTAGAGCCTTGTATATTGATAGTTATTCATAAATGTTTATTGAATTGTTGAAAAAATCTTGATGATATATAACACAAGAACTACGTCTTACCTAAGCTTTGCATCTCCATTGTCCTACAAAATATGGAGAGAGAGGGACAGACAGACACAGCAACAGAGACAAAAAGAGAGAGTCAGACCATCATTCTTTTCTAGTTCATGGACGTCATTTCAAATTCTGAATATAAGCTAGGATAACCAATTTGGAACTAAACTAAATGGCATTTTGAACTTCTTAATTTTCAGATGAGGAAACTGAGGCCCAGGAGAGTTAAAGAAATATGATATTTGCTTAAAGTCACAAAGTAGAACTGGGATTTGAATCCAGGGTCTTTGATGTCAACTTAAACACTCTTTCCATTAAACCACACTACCTGATATTTTATATCTCAACTATCCCTCATGTCTTATGTTTTCAAAAGTTTTGATAAGCATAGCCTATATAACTTCCCTGAAATAACTGCTAAAAACATCACAAGACACAATCTTCATGTCTGATACCTGGTCCACTCTGCCAGAGACCTCTCTCCAATCTGAAATTAATCCATTAATGACTACTTTAGGGGGATAATCATTCAAGCAGCTGCAAGTCTACCAAACTAGATTGTCCATGTGTCTCACTCCTATCCAATTGTGGAGGAGCCCTTTTTTATTAGAAAATTAAAAGTTATTATTCCAAGACCATAGATTTATTAAGTATCTAAGCAATGTTATAAAAATCACATCCCAGTCAATGTTTGGTTAGACAAGTAAGCAAAGGGGCCATAATGAATGTCACAAAATGTTAGAAAGGAGTGAAGGTAAGAAGGTAAGAAACTTGATAGGGAAGGGAGGAAATAGAGTCAGGGAAAAGGGAAAAGGGAAAGGGAAAGGGAAAGATAGGGAAGGCAGAGGAGGTTCTTTCTGAGATTCAGTGATTCTGTTAAGTCTGATGGGATCTCTGGGTAAATGTATAAGGAAAGACTGAAGGAACTGAGGATGTTTAAGTTAAGTTGGGGACAATTTAGGGGGGCAAGACTCCTGTCTTCATGAATTTGAAGAGCTGTCAAAATAAGAGAGGGATTAGAATCATTCTGTTTGTCCCTAGATGAGAGAACTAGAAGCAAAGAATAGAAATTGCAGGGAAGCAGATTTCAATTTGATGTAAGGAAAAACTCCCTAACAATTAGAGTTGTCCACAATTGGAATGACCTGTCTTGGGAGGTCACAATTTCCCTTGACTAAAAGCATTAGAATCTGAATGAGTATTAATCAGTAAAGTTTAGAGCAGATTCCTATTCATTCAGGTATCATTTGGATTAGGTGACCTCAGAGGTCCTTTGCAATTCAGAGACACTGAATTCCAAGTAAGGGTTTTTGGGGGCCTGGGGAGAGGCAAAGAGTGGGGATAAAAAGAAGGAATGGATTAGTGGATGTGCTCACAAATTTAGGAACATAAATGAAGAGATAGGAAATGGAAGCATTTGGTTGGTGAGTTTTAATATTAAGTGAATTCGGTGGGGTATAGTTTTTTGAAGGCTTTTCCTCTTTTTAAATTCTTCAGTTGGGGAGGTGGGAAGGAAAGGTCATAAAATAAATAAAAAAACAAACAAATGAATGAATGAATGAATGGATGAATAAATGAATAAATAAATAAATACTTCTGTAGCCCTCATTTCTTCTTTTCTGAAAGGACTCTGGCCCCTGGGGCAAGCCAGATGGAGGAGGGTTGAGCCAGGCCTGTCCCTATGACCTGGGAGACTGGATAGAACTGAGAGTATTTATCATTTTTAAATAATAAATAGTTTTTATAAAGAAAGCAAATTGGCAGGGAAGTAGGTTGGTATGTAGAGAGATCACTAAATGAGGTCACAGGTCAGTTGTGGATGCAGGGTAAGGAAATGAATTTCGGCAAGGAGGACCAGAAGGTAGGTAAATGAATTAATTATAATTAGGTAAGCAGGTGGGGAGGAGTAGCTCTTTTTGTGTCCTGGACCCCTTTGACAGTCTATGGAAGACTATGGACCCCTTTTTGGGAAAATGTCTTTAAATGCACAAAGTAAAATACATAGGATTACAAGGGAAATACAATTTTCAAAATCTTTTTTATTTTTAATTTCACAGACCCCAGGTTAAGAACCCCTCTTAAAATGTGGATAGCTATATAGTACCTTCTATCAATGCCTAGGTTTGTGTCTAGGGGAATTTTTGGATGAGAAGGTGGTTAAATAATTCCAGAGCCTGCCCCAGAGAACAAAGGCCCCCATCAGGCTATTGAGCTATCTTTGGAATGAGGCAGGCCAGGAGGTTTGATCACCGATCCTGCTGGTTAACTGGCTGCTAATGCCCACAGAGTCTCCAGGGGGTGTCATGCCAAGCAAATCACTTGACCTCTCTTTGCCTAAGTTCCCTCATCTGTAAAGCAGACAGGCTAATAGCCCTGACCCTGACAGGGAGTCCTGGGGATTAGCTAATTAATGGTTGTAAAGAGCCTCCGAAAGGCAGGCTGCAGTGTCCCAGGAATGCTAAATACTCTCAGCTCTATCCAGTCTCCCAGGCCATAGGGCCAGGCCTGGCTCAGCCTCCTCCACCTGGCTTGCCCTAGGGGCCAGAGTCCAGCCTGAAAAGAAGAAATGAGGGCCATAGTAGTATTTGCAAGTGATTTACCTCTTACATAGATCTCCATAATGGAACAAGTCATCTATTTTTAAGTTCAGAGGCCATTGACATTGAACCAAATGCTTTCATAGTTATAGTTATTTCTCCATTCTCCCTTCCAAATCCTTTTCATACTACAAAGTTCAAATCCTGCCTCCACAATGAAGTAATGTTGGATCCTAGATTTAGAAACCATCCAGTCTAACCTACTCATTTTATCAAATTATAAAGTGATTTGCTTAAGATAAAAAAGCACAATTAAGTGGAAAAAAAACATTGACTCTGAAATCAGAATATTTGACTCCTACTACCTCCTATATTTACTACCTTAGGGAAGACAAAGAGACCCTCTTTGGACCTCAGTTTTCCTTATCTGATAAATGAAAAGCTAGTTTTTGAGGTGTAGGTATGTTAGAGCCAGCTCCAAATGTCTTCCATTAGCCATTGTGAAATTTTTAGTGATAATTTCTGCATCTCAGAAATCTGAAAACTTTAGATCAGGACTATCTATTGCTTTATGGATTATCTAGTTTTAAGAAAGTATTAATAATGAAGATTAAGTTTAAAACTGTGTCTTAAGTAAATATATATATTGTATTGTGTGTATATATGTATATAGGCATATATGCTTGTATACATATATGTATATAGTGAAAGTGTCCCCCAAAATAAGGAGAGGTTCTCACTGAATTTTAGCCTATTGGAAATAAGTATATTTTAAATCTTCCCAGAATTTTTCCTAATCAGTGGAAAATATTAATCACAGAATTTCTCCTAAACATTACCAGAGCTTTGACCTTAAGAAAGGCAAAACAAAATTAGTTCACAAGAACATTTATTGATATTTCTCTAAGTTATGGATGTCACCAGCATGTATGGGTGGGGAGGCCTAGCTAGAGAGTCAAATCCCTCAAAATAGAGCCTTATGTTGGGATCTGAATGGATTTGACTGAACTATCACCTCCAGCTTGTCCAATCAAAAAATAGTATGCCCCACGCCCCAATACAGGATGTGTTAAAGGGAACTCAGATGGGGGGAGGGGAGGAGGGAACTCAGGACATTAAACATTGCAATAAAAGGATTGCCATATCTCCTATCCTAAAGTAGGATCTGGGCAGAATGCAGCAAAATGTAACTTAATATACCGGTAACAAATGTGAAACAATGAGTGCAAAGACAAGTACAAAAAATCGGGAAATGCAAGTAAAAAAAAAATCTGCAACAACTGCATAAGATGCTCCTAAATTTTTTTGGAAAATGGGTGCATTGTATACATAGGGAAATATGGTACCAACTCTCAACATTTAACAATCAGCCCTTAGAATCAGTTGAAATTTAATTTTCAATGAGACCTGAGAATTAATTGAAGCTATCTCTAACATGCTCTAGCTCTACATCTCTATTCACACAGGTATTAGGTTGCAGAATTAGAATTTGAATCCAGAATCTCTGACACAATGCCAAATATTCTCTCCAAGATGTCAAATGCTTTTCCGATTATTTCAGATTTCCTTGATCTCTCCCACAAAGTTTATTCACAATTTGGACCACACATTGCAATCAAAATTATATATTTCCTTGTACTGTTCAATGATTATTTCATATATCTGAATCATGTCACCACAACTAGAATGTTAGCTCCCTGAAAGCAAGAACTATACCTTTACTGATCTTCTGCTCCAAAGTACTTGTCCTGATGCTGATCTTATAATGTAACCTCTCTAAATGTTTGTTAACCTGATCTATATCCATTCCCCTGTTATTGGCTGTGCAAGAGAGCTTCAGCAAAACATATACCTGAGGAATTTAGAAAAAAAATAAAAGGAAGATGAGTCAGAACATTATGTTAGAGATGACTGTAGGCACTAACATTAGATAATAAGGGTTCAGTGTCTCCCTGATGTTTACTATCTGTATGATCATGGTCCAGGCACTTAACCATCAGAAATCACAATTTCCCTTTCTATAAAATGAGGAAAGGGGTAGTTAGATGATTCAGTCACTAGAGCATCTGCTCTTGAGTCTAGAAGATCTGAGTTCAAGTCCACCCTTAGACACTTGACATTTATTAGCAGTCTGACCTTGGGCAAGTCACTTAAGTTGCAAATAAAATAAAATGGGAGGGGTATTTGGATTAGATGACTTCTGAAGTTCTTTCTAGCTCCATATTTAGGTACCATACCTATCTTTTCATCATTCTTCCTGTTTACAATATCTTTCTTGGTCAATCTATTCTCTGGTCACATAACTACCCCCATTATTATTCCTATGACACAGACCTGATCATGTTAGCTTGCTTTCTTTCTTTCCTTCCTAATGCCTCTATAATAGATCTGATTTCAGAAAAAGCTATGCTCTCTCTCGCTCTCTCTCATACACACACACACACACACACACACACACACACACACACACACACAGAGAAAATTCAAAATGGTTAAATGATTTGTCTGGGTTGTCTGAAGCCAGATTTGAAATCAGGGCTTCCTGACTCTAGGGCCAGTGTTCTGTCTACTGTGATTATCTTTCAAGTACTCCTCTATCATCCTACCTCTTTTCAGGGAGAGCTGCTAATGAACAGAGAGGGGCATCCAAGTGAGGGTATTGAGTAATTCATTCTTCTGATTCTGAAGAAGGTTTTAGCTACGTGTCTATCATATACCAGTTCTGAGGTAGGAAAAGTCATAATATCTCTGACTGTGTGGACATAGGACCCTCTCCTATATCCTACTGTAGGAGTTAATGTAAAAAATTTTTTAACCTTAAAAATAAATGTTTATTATTATCTCATTCTCACCTTTTTCAAAGGTGCTCAGATAAGGAAAAAAATCATTTTTTGCTATTATTCCTTCCTAGTCAACAGTCTGCAGATTATTATTGCACAAGTGAATAAAATTACTGCTTTCTTATAGTTGAATAAGAGTTTCAGGATATAAGCTAATTGAAGATGACCTTGCTTCAAGTACTACAGCAGACCACACAACAGGGATTTTTCTATGTCTCAACACCTTAAAAGTCTTTGGTACCTGATACTTGAAGATTATGAGTATTTGGGATGGTGACATTAATCTAAAATGTTCTCAGGATTGTTTTTTATTTTTTAGCAATCAATTTTTTTCTGGACAAATAGGAAGATCATTGGTCCCCCATAATAGCATAGTTTCAGAATAGTTTATTATTCATCTTCTCCAAGATACCTTGAGATCTCTATTTGTTGTATGGTGATTTACCATCTGTCACTTCATAAAAGGAAGCAAACTTCTGAGTCTAACTATCAGGTCATGTCTTTGTAGATATTAGGTAGATGCTAAATTCTTATGACTGTAAAATATGTATTGTATAATCTCCAATATTTCTGGAGATTAATATCAATTACTAACTCCAGGTACCTAAAAAGAAAATTCTTCTGTAATATATTGATAGCATTGATTCATGGCATTTGTGCCATGGATCTTTGATGATATATTGTTGGTTGAGTGTATGTACAAGCTTAGTAGATATCCCTGCCTCAAGTCCATCTTTGTGACTGTCTGTCCTCTCCTTAGCTACCTAAGGAGACCTCTGACCTTTTCAACATCCTTATTCAGTCTATTCCGGTGGTTTCCTATTATCTCCAGGATTAAATATAAAATTTTATGTCTAAATTTTTAAAAACCTTTAAAACCCTTAAAAACAACCACTTTGAACCTCCCCTCCCCCTTTTGTGCCTTTCTAGACTTTTCATACTTGACTTTCCTTCATGTTTTCTACAATTCAGTGAAGCTCAGCTCCTATTTCTTATGCAAGACCTTCATCTCCTATATTCATACTTTTTCAATGATTTCTTACCTACCATAGCAAAAGTAGTCTTCCTTCTAATTTCTGTCTCCTAGCTTCCTCACTTTCCTTCAGCATCCTACTTTTTGCAAGAAGCCTCTCTAGGTCCATCTTAACGCAAATACCTTCCCTCTGACATTACTTTTTAACTCACCTTCACATCTTATTGTACAGAGTTGTTTACATCTTTTTTTTATATCATTGGATTGTAAGTTCATTGAGAACATGAATTATGTTTTAGCCTTTCTTTGTATCCATATCACTGAATACAGTGTCTGCTATGGAATAGATGCTTTTAGAATTGACTGGCTACAGTTTATCTGTGGAGAAGTCTTGGTTTCATAGACTCCATCTTGAAGTAAGCCATTCTCAGTCACATTTGATTTATCTAAAGGTGAGTTGGTGAATACCTATTACCACTCTTTATTATTGCTCAGTGGTATTTGCTTATTTCAAAAATATTTCTGCAAGTTTTTAACCTATTTATCGTGTAACTTTGATGTCTATCAATTCTTTTCCTGCTTTTTGTCACAGGAGTCTTAATCTTTTCTGCCTTAGGATAATGGGCCTATTTTGTATTAATATCTAACAGGTTTTGTGATGTCTGCAGGTACACATCTGTAATCCCAGTTACCAGGAAAGCTGAAACTGACAAATCCCTTGAGACCAGGAATTCTGATACGGGAGTGTTTTGCCATTTCCTCCTTCACTCATTTTACAGATGAGAAATTGAAGCAAACAAGATTAAATGACTTGTCCAGCTAGAAAGTGTCTGAAACTGGATATAAACTCAGGTCTTCCTGAATCTAGGTATAGGACTCTATCCACTGAATTACCTAACTGACCCAAGAATGGTATTACCAAGGTGCTAATAACTTTTTTAAGGCTAATAATTTTAAAAGAGGCAGCCATGTGTTCAATGGATAGAGCACTAGATCTGGAGGGGAATACCTAAATTCAAATCCAATTTCAGAAAATCACTAATTTTGTGACCTTTGGCAAGTCATTTAATTTCTGTTGCCTTAACCATTGAAGAAGGAAATGTCAAACCACTCCAGTTTCTTCACTGAGGATATTCCAAATTCCAAATTCCAAAAAAGAGTCAGAATGACTGAATGACTGAACAACATTAATAGATTTAAAAAGTATTTTCCCTATTGATTTGTGAAATAGTCCAGCAATTATGGAAATTATATCCTCAAAGTGATCAAACTTAGCATGATCTTTGACAGAACAGTAAAATTATATAAGTCACTCATATACTTTAAAGAAATCATAGGAATAGGACCAAAATATTCATAGCAACACTTTTCATAATAGCAAATAACTGAAAACTTAAAGTGTTCTCATCAATTAGAAATAGTTCAGCAAATCATGGTGTATAGATATAACCAAATATCATACCAGAGGAAATGATTAAAGGGATAGAGTCAGAGAAACCTGAGAAGAATTGTATGAACCAATGAACCTGAGGTGAACAGAACTAGGGAACTGTGCAATGACTAACGCTGTCCCCAGAAGACAGATAATAAACTTGCAGCCCACTTCTTGACAAAGAAGTGATAGGTTCAAAAGGCAGAATTTTCACACATTTTCAGCTATGGGTTGTATATGGGTTTATTTTGTTTGACTATACTTATTTGTTATAAGGGAGAACTTTTGGCAGGGGACAGTAAAAGATAAACAGTGATAATGATATTCCCAAAAATAAGACAAGAAAAATTTAAAAAGTAGCTATCAATAATAACCATTTATTAAATGTCTACTGTTGTGCCAGGAAAAGGAATAGAAGAAATCCAGAGGGATTCACAAGCAGGCAGGATAGATGCAATAAAATCTGGATGTAATAGAGATTTGTTGATTTACATACAATAATCTTTTTTTCTATTTTTCTCTGTACATGGAAATATTCATATTTGTAGATGTTTATCAAGTTCAGAATAACAAAAAATTTAAAATAAAATCTAGACAGAACTAAATCTTAATGTATAATAGCCCAAGCTTTCTCTTTACACCGACATATTTTTAAATATTGCCTTTATTGGTTGATTCACTATGACCTCTGGATTTAATTTCAAACCTGTTAGTCTTCATCTTTCTTTTTTAAGAATTTTAGGCTTGGGGCGGCTAGGTGGCACAGTGGATAAAGCACCGGCCCTAGAGTCAAGAGTACCTGGGTTCAAATCCAATCTCAAACACTTAATAATTACCTAACTGTGTGGCCTTGGGCAACCCACTTAACCACATTTGCCTTGCAAAAACCTAAAAAAAAGAATTTTAGGTTTATTGAGTCCAAATACCATTTTGATATCATTGGAGAAAAATTCTGAGATAAAGAAGTGATTTTATTTGTTTTTAATTGTGCCTATAGAGCTGAATGTCATCCATAACTATCAACAGGTTAATAAGATGCTTTGACCCAACATCTCCCATTTGAAGACATATTATTATTGTTACTATTATTATTATTGCCAACATCTTAATTATCATCATTACTCTTATTACTAATATATAGGAGAGTTGAGAGAAATAGATTCACACAATACAATTACAAAAAAAGGAAGAAATTATCAGCAATCTAGCATCAGACAGTATATTTAAAAGTTAAAATCCCATATATGGTCAACTAAGGGAAAAATTAAAGTTGACCAAGGGTGAGAAAGGAGGACTGTTTTGCATAATATTGAAATATACCCTTCCAAACATATTCTTAAATGCCAATTAATTATGTGAGGGACTTGCCCTAGGATGCTCAGATTCTGCATCCTGTGTTTTTCTACCACAGTGACTGTAACTTTCTTTGATGGACTATATAACCAGAATAGCCAGCATCTTTAGAACTGACCAAACCTCAACCATCTCTCTCTTTTCGTGTGTTCTTCCCTACTATGTGCAGTTCATACAGGTGTGGGCAACCTGAATTGAACTTAAAAATGGAGGAAAATACCATTCCCTCACTTTTCTCCTTTTACTCTGTAGCTCTAAGAAATGGAACTTGTGGTGTTGCTGTTGTTATTTTTGCTTTGCCTTCAGTTTCTAAGTGCAAGTGGTAGAATCCCCACAGGAACTAGAAGTTAAGCTATGACAACTTGAATCTAAGATTTCAGGTAGGATGTTGCAGCCAGCCTAGCAGGGAAGTCAAGAAACCCAAGATAACTGGGATCTGGTCTCAGGTACAGAGGGGTGGGATGTTGGACATGGAACTGGAAGTGGGTTATATAAGAACACAGCTAAAATCCATCTCTTCCTGAAAGACTGGGGTGATACAAAGGACTGTTCTCTCCCTGGAGTATAGGGAGTAAATCTGTGCATTTGCAAATAGATCTATTGAAGTAGATATTCATTTGTTAAAATGCATCCAACTGTTAGTGATTAAATGAAATTGTTGTACTAGGGACCTCACCCTAAAATTAAGTAAAAATCATTAATAGGAACTGGAGTCTTTGGTAGAATGCCTAGATATCCCAACCCCACATAATGGTACCAGAGAACCCTGTGGAAGGTGCAAAATATAAAACATACTTAACCTTCAGACAGCAAGGGCTAGGCTACTCAGTATAAGTCTTATATATTTAAATCTTCTTCTCCTTCAGGTATAGTTTCATGGACTACCAATGAGGCACACAAATTTTCTGCACCAATTTTCTACATCCTTTCAATAAGAATTTGGTGATATGGAAAAAGATCAAGGTCAGGAATCAAGAGAGCTCAATTTAATCTGAGCTCTTCCAGGAACTAAATATGTGACTTTGTCAAAAATCACTTTATCTGCCTTACTTACCTCACAGGATAAGTAAGAGAATCAGATGATATTAAATGCATGGGGAAAGTTCTTAGAGAACCTTCAAAGTGCTATTGTTATTACAAGTGTCAAAACATCTGAATATTAAAAAAGATGTGGGACTGAATTCATTTTTAAAAATTGATGCCATATAGACATATTTTATATGTCTCTTTTCTTGTCCATCTCAATCAGTCAAAAATATTTTTGAGTGACTAATGTATGCAAGTACTAGATTGTAGGTGTCTAAACAATCTAGCCTGGTTTGGCAAAGTCCACTCTGCCTAACACCTGACAAAGTCTACTCAAACTTCAGGGCTGTATGAATATGTTTTGATTATAACTCACCATCCTATAGAGCTTGAAGTTTCCTAGATTAACTTCCTTACAGAAATACTGTAATGTAGGAAATTTAAATATAATCAAATCCATTTTGCAGATGAAGAAACTGAGGTTCAGACAAATTTAATAATATTTTCCTAAATCAAATCAAGTCATCAACCTATCAAACATTTATTGAGCATCTACTATTTACTAGACACTGTGTTAAGTACTGAGTACACCAAGAAAGACAAAAGCAACCCCTGCCCTCAAAGAGCTCCTAATCTAGTGGTGACAATATGCAAACATGCAATATAGGTCCAAATAAAATGGATGCAGGATAAATTAGAGACTGAAAAAGGCTTCCTGAAGGAAATGAGATTTTAGTTAAGATGTGAAAGAAGCCAGAGATGGTAAGAAGTGGAGAAGGAGAAAAATCCAGGAATGGGGGAAAGCCAGTAAAAAGACAGTAAAGCATTATGTGAGTTCCTGGATTGCAGAATATGTAGAAAGAAGTGAGGTATCAGAAGTGTAGAAATATAAAAAGGAGGAAAATTATGAAAGATTTGAAATCCAAGCAGAGTATTTATATTTGATCTTGGGGGAACTGGGAATCATTGCAATTTATTGAACAGAGTAATGACTTGATCCAGACTCTATGCTTCAGGCAGATCATTTTAATAGTTTAGTAGAGGAGAGACAAGTCAGGAGACATTTATGACAGGAAGACCATTCAGAAAGCTAATACAAAAATCCAGGTATGGGGTGAGGAGGTCTGCACCCATGTTAGTGAAAGAGAAAGGTATGTTTATGCATGTGTATGTGTAGTGTGTCTGTGTGATATCACAGAGGTAGAATCTATATTACTTGGAAACTAATTGGAAAAAGTTAAAAGAAAACTAGGAGTTGAAGAGGACACCTGGTCATTGTTCTGATTGACTAAGCATTATGGCATACTTGACAGTAATAGGGAAGTTAGGAACGAGTATCTAACTTTTTAGCTCTTCTGGGCCACAGGGCCCATCAAAAACCCCTCAAGGGCTGCATACAAAATTCAAAACTCACTCATGATTATAATGCAACGCATACCACCTAGGAGAATAGCAACAAATAAGATGCAAGTCTCTTGAATGGACCATGAGGATTGCTTCGGATTGGACATACCTGCTTAGAGGAAAGATAATTAATTTAGTTTTGTACAGCTTGAATTTTAAAGCCTATGGAACACCAAGCTTGAGATGGGTAATAATAATTGGAGATGGGAGTTTGGAGGTCATGAGATAGGTTAGGGCTAGATAAATAGATCTGGAATTCATTTGCACAAGGAAAATAATTGATCATCAAGTCCAATGATAGTGAGAAGAGAGCCCAAGACAACCTTTTAAGTTCATCACATTTAATAGGCATTACCTGGATAAAAATGTAGCAAAGAGATGAGAAGGGGCAGAAAGAGAATCAGAGAGAGCAGAGTTTTGAAGAAGTATCAAGAAAAGATGATGATAAACAAGGTGAGTGGCTGCACAGATGTCAAGAAGGATGAGGACTGAGAAAAAAAGTCCTTAGATTTGGCATGTATGAAATCACTGATATCTTTTGAGAGAGCTATTTCAGGTGACTGATGAGATTGGAAGATAGAGAGCGGAGAGGTAAGAAGAGAATGAGGGCAAAGGAAATGGAGGCATCTATTGTAGACAGCTTTCTCAAACTGTTTAGCCACAGAAGGGAGCAGAAATATGGGATAATAGGCAATAAGAATGGATGGATCAAGCAAGTGTATTTTTGAGGATGGAGAGGACATCCATAAGCTTGTAGGTAGTAGAAAAGTATCCAGGAGAAAATGAGAATGTAAACAGAAGTGAGATTGGGAAATGATGCTGGAGGACAAGATAGAATTAAATTATTTACACATAATTAGGGGTTTGCTTTGGCAAGAATCAGGCTTCCTCTTCATCCAACCTAGGGTAAAGGAGAAGAGTGTATAGGAGATCAAGAAAGTCTTCATGTAAAGGTAATGATTAAGTCAAATCTTCAAATAAGGGAGGGAATATTTGAAGTGGTAGTGTAAAAGATGTCATTCCAGGAGCGGGGCATGATCAGTGCATAGGGGAAGATGGAGCAGGTAAAGAAAAGAGAGAAAAATAGTTTGTCAGAACTATAGATCACATGAAGGGGGGTTAGGGGGGGTAGATAATGAAAATGAGAAAATGAGGCTAGAAAGTTAAAATTAGTTTATGAAGGTTCTCAAGAGGAAGCAGAGACATTTCTTTTTGATTCTAGAGGCAATAGGGAGCGATTAAACTTCACTGAATAGAAGAGGCGCAAGATTAAACCTATGATGAATAAAAATCCTTTTGCAGCTGTATAAAGGAGGGAATGGAGTGAGAAGAGACTTGAAGCAGGGGGGTCAGTTGGGAGACCCTTTAGGCTAGTACAAATGAAAATTAAAGAGGTCTTAATACATTGTGAGAGAAATGAAAAACAAGAAATGGTAACTATACCTATTATGAGTATAACCCTGTGGAGAAAACAAAGAAGTAAATCAGAATGCCTGTCCACAAGGAACCTACAGTTTGTTATTAAAAAATAATAATACATGTAGATCAAAGTTGGGAGAGACCATTGCAGACTGGTATATTTAGCAGTGACTTTTCAGAGGGGAAAGGATTTCCCCTATAAGAGGATGGTTGATGAAATGGAAGAGTCTATTTTAATCAAATGACAAAGGTTGAGAAAATGCCTAAGAGCACAATGATGATGGTGAAGATCATGGTTTATTCATTGAATTTCTCCATTTGTGCCATATGAGGTCTTTTTCAGAAGTACTCAGCTCTCCAGAACATGGTGCTGCAGTTGTAAATGAAGCTGATCCAACTAAGATGAAAGCATTAAAAAGCAAAGGAAGCAATCTCAGCTTAGCTCAAATTTCAGAATTGACAAATGTGAGTGGGTTCCTCACCTAGAAAAGCAAATGTCCCCTACCTGCCCCACCCCACCCCCTATGCACAAGGAAATGTTACTTAAAATTCAATTTGCTTTTTTTGTGATTTAGTCTGGCTGTTTAATTAGTTTTTAGAATTGCACATTGTTTATAGTCATCATTTCAATAGATGTTAAAAGAAAGTTTATTATACCTCTGATTTGTAGACAAACTAAATAACTGTCCCTATCTCTACATTTTTTTTTCTTCTTGGCACATTCTTGATTTAGTGCTGGCATTGGATCCAGTGCGTTCTTTTTTTAAATATTGTCCCAAGGTCTTCTGAAATTTGAAAAATAAGACTATATCCCAGTTGTCAATACCCCTGAAATAAAGAAAGCATAGTTGTAGAGTTTCATAGCAGAAAAGGTTTTGAGAATTCATTAAGTTCAATCCCTCATTTTACAGATGAGGAAAATTAATTTCAAATAAAGGAAGTGATCCACCAATGATCATAAATCTAGTTAGTGGTAATAGTAGGAATGAAAACCCAAAGGATGCTGGTTCACCTAATGCTGAAGCTACAAAGGAAGAGGCAAGTAAGGGTGGAAAAAAAGACTAGATTTGAAGTCTAGTGATCTAAATTCAATTCCTTTCTCTATTATTTTGAAACCATGTGACCCTAGACAAGTCTTTTCACTTTTTCTGAGGTCTGAGTCCCTTCTGCTTGATAGTCTCTTACTTTGCAATACATCAGAGACTTTTCATATAATAGTTTATAACTTATGAATCAGGAAGTTATTGTAAGGGATACAGGAATATATAGACATACTAAACTTTGGCTTATTATTTTATTTTTTTCCAATTCCACGTAAAGATAGTTTTTAGCATTCAGTTTTGTAAGATTTTGAGTTCCATATTTTCCTTCCTCTATCCCTTTCCTTTCACCTCCCCGTGACAGTGAGTAGACTGATATAGGTTATACAAGTATAATCATATTAAACATATTTCCATATCAATCAAGTTGTGAAAGAAGAATCAGAAAAAGGAGAAAAAAAATAAGAAAGAAAACACAAAAACAAACTTTTAAAACAGTGAAAAAAGTATGTTTTGGTCTGCATTCAGACTCCATAGTTCTTTCTCTGTGTGTGAATGACAATTTTCTTTACAAGTTTTTGGAATTGCCTTTGGTTACTATATTATCAAGAAGAGGTTAAGTCTACATGCCTAGTCATCACACTATGTTTCTGTTACTGTGTACAATGTACTTCTGGTTCTGCTTACTTCATTCAACATCAATTCATGTAAATCTTTCTAGGGTTTTCTGTAATCTGCCTGCTCATGATTTCTTACAGAACAATAGTATTTCATCAAGTTCATATACCATGATTTGTTCAGTCATTTCCCAGTTGATAGGCATCCCCTCAATTTCCAATTCTTTGCCAATATAAAAAGAGCTGCCATAAATATTTTTGTACATGTGGGTCCTTTTCCCATTTTATTATCTCTTTGAAATATAGATCTAGTAGTGGTATTGTTGGAAAAAAGGGATATGTACAGTTTTATATTCCTTTGGCATAGCCCCAAATTGTTCCACAAAATGATTGGATCAATTCACAATTCCACCAACAGTGTATCAATGTCCCAGTTTGCTCATATCCCCTCCAACATTCATTATTTCATTTTTCTGTCATATAAGTCACTCTGTTAGACGTGAGGTGGTACCTCAGAGTAATTTTAATTTGCATTTCTCTAAATAGTGATTTAGAGCAATTTTTCTATTGTTAGCTTTAATTTTTTTCCACTAAAACTGTTTGTTCATATCCTTTGACCTATCAGTTGAGGAATGACTTATATTCTTATAAATTTGACTCAGTTCATTATGTATTTTAGAAATGAGGCCTTTATCATCAGAAACAGATCTTTTCCCCAGAATAACTGTTGTCTACCAATGACTTCTCCATCTCATATTTATGCTGTTGATTTTTTGTCCCAAGTGCAAGATTTTATAGTTTCCATATTAATATTGATTTCATTTTATTAAGTTCAGCCTAAAGTCTTAGGCAAAATCCCTCATCTTATTCTCTGTGTTTCCTATCTCTTCCAGCTTTATATCATCTACAAATTTAATAATTGTACTTTCCTGAGTCTTTATCTAAGTCACTGATTAAAACTGATTAAATAGTATCCCTAAACACATATCCCTGGAGTATTCTATCAGAAACTTCTTACCACACTGACATTGAATCTGGCCATCCAACTTGGTCTGAATCTATATAATGTTAAATGCCATATAAGCCTAAGCTATAGCTCTCCATATCTTTGGGTATCCTGGTCCCAGATTCAATATTCTTTCTAACCCATTAATCATCTTTCAGACAAAGACTTTTTTAAAAAATTTTTCTTTGGTTATTTAAAGTGCATACAGCATCTGAAAATTAATTATGGCAAATGAACCCATTTTTCTGTTCCTAGTCCTGAGTAATATCAGTGTCAAACAAGATAATTCATCAGGAAACTTCAAGAGAGAACTCTAGTGTTGAGATGACCAAAATGCATTATATTGAGTACAACAATACTTTCTGTTTTCATATTCTTGGCCTTTTCCATGAGAGCATTTCCAAATAAACCCAGAGTTCTTGAGAATACAGGATCATGTCTTCTCTACACTGAATCTATGATCAACAATCAAAAAATGTGTATTTGTTTAAAATCATATGCACAGCACATCTGAGTGTTATATGGATACCAAGAGAAGCAGGGTAATTGGGAAGTGAAGTACTGACCTTGGAGTCAAAAGGGCTGGGTTTGAAAACTGCCTCTATCACTTGCAGCTTTGGAAAAGTCACTGAAACTCTTTAAATCATTGTCCCTCATTTATAAAAAGTAGAGGGTGATATACTTGTATTACTTAATTCACAAGATTGTTGTGGAAATGCCCAGCAATGAAAAGTATTTACCATATTTCCCATATATAAGATGCTCCCATCTTAATTTGGGGGCCCAAAATTTGAAAAAATGTAGTACATAAAGTTATTGGACTCAAGTTTTATTCATCATGAAAATCAAGTTTTCAGGCATCTTTTGGACAAGTCTGGTGCATGGGAGCATGCTTAGTCCATTCTGTTTCATGAGCATGAAGCACCAATTGAGTCTTCCTTTGAAATTAGTCACTTTTTTTCATCAACAATTCTTCTGGCCTCATGCTGAACCATCTTTGTGGACACAGGAATTCCAATTGCCCTTTGCTCTTCAATACATCCCTTAATTTTCACTCTAACTCAGTCTATTTTGCTGACTTGCCTCTCCTGACCTTTTGATGGTATTTTCAGTAGGGTTTCTTCTTCCTGTAGCCAGTCTTGGATTGTTTTCTCAATTGGAGGAAGACCAAGCTTATGTTCAGCAGCATGATTTCATTCACTTTTGCACACTGGTTCACTTTGAACTTGAACTCAGCATTGTACCAAAATAAACTGGTAGCAAATGCAAAACAATGAGTGCAAAGATAAGGAGCACAAAGACAACAAGCACGAAAAAAGTGGGAAATGCAAGTAAAAAGATCTACAACAATGAGTACAAAACAAGCATGAAAAAATATGGAAATGCAAGTAAAAATATCTACAGCTACTGTATAAGATGCTTCCATTTTTTAGATCCTAAATTTTTTGATAAAGGGTGCATCTTATTCATGGGAAAATACAGTAATTTGTGCAAACGATTAATTCTTTCATTGCAGGAGCATGTTATGTTGAAAAATATATATTTTCTGCAAGTTTTATTTGTTATTTAGTTATTTTACATTCATTTATAGAGTATTTAGCAAGAAACTAACATAAATTGCAATTATAATTGATCCCCTGTGAAATTTGCATTTTGGTCCAAATTTGGCACAAAATATTCAGCATTAGAATGAATGGGAGGGGCAGCTAGGTGGTGCAGTGGATAGAGCACTGGCCCTGGAGTCAGGAATACCTGAGTTCAAATCCAGCCTCAGACACTTAATAATTACCTAGCTGTGTGGTCTTGGGTAAGCCACTTAACCCCAATGCCCTGAAAAAAAAACTAAAAAAAAAAGAAGGAATGAATGAATGGGAAAAAAATTTTTAGCACTGGAATAGCTAATTAGTAAAAGAGAGCAGTCTTTGTCTTCAAAGAACCTACTTTTATATTATACATACAAATATGAAAAGTTAATATTAATGTTTCTTTCCTTTCTTGAGTATGTTTCTTTCTACTACTAATACTGTCTTCATCTAAGTGAAGTTGATCTTCAGTAGCATTTTCAATAATATTGTGTCCAAAAACAAGAAAGAATAGATATTATATAGGGAAAAACTTCATAAAAGTTAGGGGAAAAGAGACGTGGTTGAATGACAAAGAATAGCTACATAATTTCCAAAATGGGTCTGGCACATGGAGCTAGATGGTCCTTAGAGATTATTTAGTCCACCTCCCTTTCCATTTTATATAAGAGTAAACTGAGGCAAGAGAAGTTAAGCAATTTGCCCAATTATCCAGTCAAAATGTGTTAAAGATTAAAAAATTAGAATCTAACTTTCCTGAATCAGTCTTTTTTCATTCTTTTCTTCTCTTGATGAAATAATTCCAATTCTTTTAATCCTCTCCCATGAGATAAATTGTCCCATCCTCTACTCATTCCTCCATTACTCAAGGACTATATTTAAAAGGACACACATTTAAATGTTTCTTCATCATTCTTGAAGAAGGTGTCCAGACAAAGGATATTTGTGAGAAGCATTTGCTGAGTCATTCTATTCATAGGCAACAATTATCAAGTTTGAAGCAGAGGAAAAGGATAACAAAGGCTCCTGGGAAAACATCCAAAGCTGAGAAAGAGAAAAACCTGAATGTGATTGGCTGGATTTCCAAAACTCACAGATCTCAATGCACAGAAGGAAAAATAACAATAAATACAACTAAATGAAAAAGTTGTTGAATCATTAAAGAACAAATTTCCAGGCTACATATGTAATGTTTCTACTGACCTGTCCTTCTGAGACAAACAGACTAAGGACACTAGTCTCTTAAATAAGGGTACCTCAAGAGAATATAGTGATGTTCTGGGTATCATGAGCTCCAGGGGAACAGAAAATGTTGGATAATTGGACTTTTGGGTCTATTTTATTTCTTTTTCTTTTCTTTGGAGAGGGAATCCTCACTCCCTGCTACTCAAGGAATCCATATGTGACTCCTTGACTACCCAAGACAGTTCTGGATGTTCTACATTTCTCACTCTCTCCAAAATCTATGCAAAGCCCCTTGGGAAGAGTAGTGCATTATAACATTATCAATGTGAATGTATTTATTATACCATTATCAATGTGAATGAATTAATTCTACTTTTTCAACCTTGCCAGTTGGCATTTTAATTGGTGCTAATACCTTAACCTAAAGAAACAAATAATACTCATGAACTAATAGGGAGAGAGATATTTTGGGATATGAGGAATATTCATAGAAACACTTGGTGATTTTTGGAAATGGAAATATTCCTATGCTGAGAATAAAAGGCTTAGGGGGTGGGGGGAAGGGAGAGAGACAGAGAGACAGAGAGAGAGATTGGTCTCACAAATTACTAGAGATAAGATCTCTAAAAAAGGATACAAGAAAAAAGAAATTATAGGATCATAGATAGAAATAGGTAGATATAGATAGAAAGAAATGTCTCTGGGTAATGTCTTATACTATCCCATTATTTTTTTAAACAAGAAAACTGAGATCCAGGAAAGTAAAATGATTTGCCCAAGGTCATAAAGGGAGTAAGCATCAAAGGTGGTAATTGACTACAACTTTTCCAACTGCAAAACCAGAAAGAACTCTTTTCATTGTATTAGGATATGTTTATAAGGTCAGTTCAAGACAGAGGGACCAGATGAGAATTTCTCTTATTGGTCAAGGTTCTTTACTGAGATTTTGATGAGGAATAAGAGGACAGAATGATTTTTTTATATCAGCAAAGCAGTGGCTAGACAATAATTATCTTCAGATAAGATCTGTGCTATGTAAACATATTAGTTCTATGCTTTTTTCTACTGTTTTGCTTTATTTCTCTTTCTATTACTCAGAAAAGATTCTTTTGCAAAAAAAAAAACTGAATCTCAATTTGATTAAATGCAGAAGGAATTGAATAGAGTACCCTCAAGGATTAGGTTGAGAGATGGCAGCAATTGTTGCTTTTTCTTTCTCTTCAAAGAGGACCATGGCATCAGAGATGCAATGCCATAACATGCAAGTGAATTGGATTTAAGCAGATTTAAAGACTGTGCAAAGTCACCAACCTCACTTTCTCCTCTGATATCATCTTAGGGACTTATCTGGGTCCAGTAATCAGATATGGATCAGGATCACTGGAGATGTCCCTGAATGCAATGGGAGACCTTAACCTTTTTAAACTAAGGTCTTTAACAAGACTCAGTTGGACTAAGGCAACACCCATTCAGTGATCTAGGCTAGGTAAGAAAGAAATGAAGCAAAGTATAACCTCTTTTACTTAATCTAAAAATATATACAGACATAGATATAGAAATGTTGGCAATCACTCTGAATCAGAACCCAAACAATGACCAAGTAGTGCTTGGCCTGAGAAATGTTGGTAGCTAATCATCATGTCAGGTTTCAGCTATCAAAATTGATCACATCCTTACATGTCAGTGCTCTACCCAAAAGAATGTGTATTTTGATTTGTCAAGACATTCTGGGATAGATAAGAGATTTAAATAAAGTATGCTCTCAGCCTTGCCTTCCTAAATCTACAATCTAATAAGAGATAAGAACCAAATACAGCTAACTATACTTTGATCCTCTGATGGATTTGCTATCTCATTTGCATTGATATTCTCTAATGGTAAAGATCACAGTGTATTCATTTTTTCACTCTCTGGAGTGAAATCCTCCATTGAGGAGTCAAACCAATGTGCTGGGGCCCTCCCTCTACTTATCTTGATATCACATCTATACAACTGGAGCATCCAGGTTGCCCATCAATTATCTTCTGCTATCACTACAAGATTATCAAATTTCCACATGTATCCATATTTGATGAAATACTTTGTATCACATCTTCTATTTCATTCTTTATTTACAATATGCTGCAATCTGTTCATACCCTGTGCTTCTACATTGACCTGTGATTGATCTACAACTTGATGTTTTTTAAAATATATTTTATTTCATTAAATATTTTCTAATTATATTTTTAAAATTTTCATTCTTTTTAAAAATTTTGAGTTCCAAATTCTTTCTCCCCACCTTGACAAGTCAATCAATATTATATGTGTGTAGTTATGCAAACCATATTTTCATGCTAGCCATATTGCATGTACCAAAAAAACCCTAGAAAAATAAAGTTTTAAATATATGCTTCAATCTGTATTTATCAGTTCTCTCTCTAGAGGTGGATAGGATTTTTAAACATAGTTCCTTTACAGTTGTCTTGGATCATCATCTTGATGAGCGTAGCCTGGTCTTTCACAGTTGATGATCATTACAACACTGCTGTAACTGACTACAATGTTCTCACTCTTGGTTCTTTTCACTTTGCTTCAATTCATATAAAATCTTTTGGGGGCAGCTAGATGGCACAGTGGATAGAGTACCGACCCTGGAGTCAGGAGTACCTGAGTTCAAATCCGACCTCAGACACTTAATGATTACCTAGCTGTGTGGCTTTTTGCCTTGCAAAAACCTAAAAAAAAAAAATCTTGAAGATTTTTCAGAAACAATAGTATCCAATCACAACCGTATGTACAACCTGTTCAGCTATTTACAAATTGATGGGCAAATTCACAATTTTAAATTCCTTGGCAACACAAAAAGAGATGCTGCAAATATTTTATACAAATAGATATTTTTTCCCCTTTTCTTTTACCTCTTTGGGATAAAGACCAAGTAGTAGTATTTCTGGTTCAAAAAGTATACACAGCTTTAAAGTCCTGTTGGCATAGTTACAAATTATTCTCCATAATAATGGACCATTCACAACTCCAACAGTGCTTTAGCATCCCAATTTTTCCTCACCAGCATTTGTCATTTTCCTTTTCTATCATGTTAGTTAATTGATACATGTGAAGTGGTATCCTAGAGTTGTGCAGCTTTAATTCTTTGGAACATGGTGAGCTATTTATATAGTTATATATTCCAGACAATAAACATCCTTCATCCATTTGGTTTTTCTTGTATAGATAGATAGCTCAAACTCTTTTGAGTTATGAACCTCAGTAAAAAGATGATTAAATTCCCTCTGTATGATATGTTGAGGGACACTGACCAAACATTGCTCTTCACCTCAGATCTACATTGCCTTGGAAACTCACAGCAATAAAAGGTCAAGGTCCAATCCCCTGGTAACCCATGATGTAAGTTTAGATCTACAGCTACCAGAACTCTCCTGTTGGCAATTCTTATCATTTTTCAAAAGCTCAATAATAAGGGAAATATTCTAAATAGGCTTGTATCCAGACTCTGAAACTTATTGATTTTTTAATTCATTTTAATTATTATATAACTTCAAGTCATGAAAAGTTTTTCCCTCTAGGTCACACACAGGCACAGGCCTAACTTTGCCATGTACATCTGCATGTCACCTGTCAATGGTCCAGTTGATTAAACAGGGTAAATCCAACCTCAAGAGCCCTATTCTATGACCCATGTTCAAAAAAGGAAATAGAAAGGTAGAAGGAAAAAGGAACTTGAAGATCAGCAACCTCGGTATACTAGAGTAAATATTTACAGTTTGTTTGTTTTTTGTTAACTGAATAAGCTAAATTTTAAAAGGAGTAAATATGAACCTTCTACTTGGTTTCACAAAACCAGCACCATAAATATGATGGGGGTGGCATGCTTAGACAGAAGGCTATCTAAAAAAGAGCTGGACGTTTGAGTGGACTGCAAGTGCCATATGAGAGCAAGTAGGCATGATGAACAGGAAACATTAAGATCTTAGATATACATTGAGTGAGGCACAGCAATCAGGAATGAGAAGGTAATGTTCCTTTGCCTTGGTCATATCATATCTTGAATATTATATTGAGATACAGGTCTCACATTTTAAGAAGGAAATTGATAAACTTAGTTGGACAGCATTCAGAGAAAGGTAATCAGCATGGTGAAGTGAATACCTCCTGGAGTAGGTTAGAGAGGTTCAGGGAAAAGAGAGAAATTCCTTTTGTTTAACTCTCCTCCCATTTTTTTTTAGGTTTTTGCAAGGCAATGGGGTTAAGTGGCTTGCCCAAGGCCACACAGCTAGGTAATCATTAAGTGTCTGAGGCCGGATTTGAACTCAGGTATTCCTGACTCCAGGGCCGGTGCTCTATCCACTGTGCCACCTAGCTGCCCCTCTACTCTCCTCCCATTTTAAAGGTCCACTGTTCCATTGTCATCTAGAGTTTAAGAGAGA
Organism: Macrotis lagotis; assembly: GCF_037893015.1. NCBI lineage: Eukaryota > Metazoa > Chordata > Mammalia > Peramelemorphia > Peramelidae > Macrotis > Macrotis lagotis. Next base: position 324,816,988 of record NC_133666.1, read on the forward strand.
GAAAGTGTGAGTAGTTCACTTTTGTAAACCAACAGTATTCAACAAGTCAGTGTCTATCTCCTCTGACTCTCAACTACTAATTACCCTAGAGGCATACTCAGTCACTGGCAATAAATTAGGAGAGTACTTTTGTCTTTTCAGAAAGATGCTAGGGTACATGACCACCTCCATGGGAGAAATGGGAGAAATCCTTCAGACAAAGGTCCCAATCCTATCATTTCATTGTTTATTAGAGAACTGATCAAATTAGTTTAGGAGACTCCTCTAGGTCCATTACATTTCTTCAGAGAACTCTTAAAAGATTTAAGTATTTGAACAGTACATATCTTGCTGCAGGAGACCCTCCAAGGTAATATTTTTCTCTAGTAGTTTTTTAATAAGGCAACCAAAAATGGGTAAAATCTGATCTTATATTTTCTGAACTTTCAATTCAATTGCATGTCTAAAAGATAGGTCACCTGTAAAATGTTCCTATTCTTTTATCATGTCTTTACAAAAGCTATCAATAAGTATATAAATTATTCTTATAAATATTTCATCAAATTTCATCATATATTGCTGATATTTTATCAGTCATCTTTTACTATTAAAATAAGTCTGAAGATCTTTTGAATCTTTGATATCTTTCCTGTTTTATCTTGGGAATGAGTCCATCAATGTTCTCAAAACTTTTTTACCTTCAAAATGGACCTATTATGTGTACTTCATCATCCTGTTCTTCCCATTTTTGTGTTCCTTAACGTCATTACTAATTCTTAATGTGACATATCTAAGATTGTAATATTAGAATCCAAGTGGAATAACTCTACTGATGGAGAAAATTTGTTGTAAAACTCTTGATCTTGTGACTACTCAATCTTATTCTTTAGTGCTCTCAGAATGAGCTGACTTAATTGAACCTTTTGTCAAGCTTTCTGTAAATTTTCTTTTATCTGAATTGTTCTTATTGTTATTGCCAGTGTTATTCGTAATCTTACAAAGTACTCTGGCATGAGATTTTTTTATTGTCATAATTTCCTTTCTTGAGGAGGAGATAAAATGTTAACTGACTAATATGGTTTCTAGACTCTTTTTTGCCTTCTTGTTGTGATGACTGTTTAAATTTCCTTAGGAAAAGTTATCTATGATGATATCTTTTAACAGTTCCTTTTTTTCAGGACTACTGTACGTTAGATTCCATATTAGATCTGATATGGTGAATATGACCAGAACCTAGAAGAGAATACATATAGACTATAAAGAGTCATTGTGGTATTATGAAAAGAGCACTTGGTTGAAGTCTAAATTCAGTTCTGCCACTTGCTCTGTGACCTTGATAAAGTTATTTAGCCCATATAAGAGATTCATTTTCTCACATTTGAAATGGAGGTACTTATACTTTTGCTGCCTACTTCATAAGACTATAGGAGGTACAAGGAAGATAGAGAATGCAAAAATGGTTCTAATTACCACAAAGCATTATGCAAATTAAGGAATTTTATAATAAGCACTCAAATATCTGAATATGCAGTTGAATGTTCTCTACTTTATACATACTTGCAACTTGTATGCATTTGCAAATATAGCATGCATTTATAAGTTATATCTATAGTTGACTATGCAAATCTATGGCTTGATCAGCCTGTGGCACAGTATGTATCTACCTACACCTATGAATGTTTCCATGTGAACTTTATATAATTCACAAAACTATAAGAAGGTTGTATGTATGTTCATGTTCACATAGCTAATAAACAAAGTCAGTTCTGCTTCTGGGGCAGAGTTGTCTTTTCTGACCTCCCCTCATCCTGCCAAGCGGGTAGCACAGGCTCCGTGACTCTCTGAGAGAAATCTGTGGAGTATGTTAATTTCTGTGGGACTTGGGCAGCCCCATAACTCTTGGAGATTAATAAGAATCTAGGAAGTATCTATCTTCACCGGCTGCTTTCATTTGCGCAGTAATAAAGCTCGCCTTTCTTGTTTAATAAAAACAATGCAGAAACAAATGGCTGTGCGCTGAGTGGAACTTTGGAGAAATGAATTCCACAGCACGGAGGGAAGGTTTTTATCATACTGCAGGGTCCCCACAGATGAAGCAGAGAAGATGCTTCCTCCCACCCACTTCTCATCACTGTCTTTGTGCACCCTCCCCCAGGACCAGGCAAACCCTTTTCATTCTACTTAGGTTAGAGAGGCTGGACAATGCCAAGTAGTGGACACAATTTCAACAGAAATCATATGTCACATACCATTGATCACACATGGTTTGGGTGCACTTTGAAGGATATTCTTACTTCCTTTGGTACTTAAACTTCAGTCAGGACATCTGGACAATATCTCTATAGCTCCTAGCTCAAAGAATAAGAAGGTCAGAGTCTTACTTGCATCCTTGCAGATCACACTATGGGGGGAAAAATTTAGTAAAAGAGGAAGGGAAAAAACTCCATAATCCCTTGAAAGAACAACCATTAATCCCAAAGATCCCTAAAATAAATCACTGATTCTAAGTGTGAACATTCCTCAGATGGAAGCAGCTACAAATCCTGTCTTTATCAGCTTTTCTGTGGTGGGAGGTCAAGGCTTTCTCTTTGAATCTGTGTTTCTCTCACTCTCTAAATTTCTCTATTATTTTTCACTTTCTTTTACCTTTTTCTTTTACTTTCTTCCCTCCCTCCTTCCTGTCTTTCTTTTTGTCCTCTCCCACTGTCTTCTTAATTTCTCTCCTTCTCTATAACATTTTTCTAGATCTTTAGCAGATCCATTCAGTTTCTCAGTCTGTGGAGGGAGAAAGGAATAGGGGAATCACCTTATATTTCTCATCACCCCAAGGCAAGGAAAAGAACCAAATCATCAAAACTTTGACTTGCCCTTATTTAACTATTGCCACCTGTTCCCCTTCTTGAATTCTCTCTGGTTCTTCTGGTTATCAGCCCCTCAGCATGCATGCCCTCAAGGTGCTACTAAATTCTTAATTCAGCAAGTATGCAGGGAATGATAAAAAGAGGAGGGAAAAAAAACTCATGTCATCATGGGCTACACAGCCAGTTCTAATGTCAGAATCTGACTCAGGACTATGTGATTTTCTTCTTCAAATTCTGGATACTTAAAACACCTTCTTATCCCTGGAGTTCAGTATATAATGTCTAAATTGTAGAAAATGTAATGACCACTGATTTCTATAGAAAGAATGACCATGAGGAACTTCATCTGTCAAGTAGGTACTCAGGCTAAAATAAAAACATACTCAGGAAAACTTTTTTAAAAATTCCTGGATGACAGATTTTAATGGTTTCTCAAAGAGTGTTGAGGGAATTTAGCAACTGGTCCTGCCTCAAGAAGATGGTTTGAAAGATAGAAACTAAGACTCCTTAAAATTACCTTTCTAGCACCCATTAATGTCAAGATCAATGCTTAGAAGGAATGTGGGTCTTATCTAAGAAGTATATTGTTGCTGTTTTCTTAATGTTTTTAACATTTTGATTTCTCATTTTGATATCTGAATTTTCATTGTGACTTGAATACAGAACCAGAAGGTCACTATCACTGTATTAGAAAAGGCACTGTCCCCTTCTCTGGACCTTTAAATGTCTATTTGAGAAGTTACTATAAAGCCACATACATGTCTCTTGAAGACTCAGAAGTGAAGAGAAGAAATAACAGATGTCAGTGTCTCTGATAATTATAATAGAACTTAAAAAGATTTTTTAAATCAACTTTTTGCCCAGCTCAAGGCTCTGAGAAACCCATGGCAGACTCCTTCTAAGATTCAATTCTACAAAGTCATTCCATCTGGGGTGTACTATAGATTAAAGTGTCAATTGTCCTAAGGAAATTTTTTATTTTTTAAAACAATCAAACCTTATAGCTGAAGAAATAGTAGTTCTGTTTTTTAGATATCAGATGAAAAATAACCAAAAAAGAGGAGTAACAGGGAGAAATGCAGCTTAGCTCACCACATCAAAAATTACTTCACACAAATCCAGAGAATGTCCTACTGACTACTTATTAGGAAATTGCAGGGGGAAAAAATCAGTACATTTATAACCAAATGAGTATAAGAAGACAAACAGAGAGGTTAGTTCATACTGAGTATGGCATATTTCTAGGCAGGCACTGTAATTGGAGCATCCCAATATATGAGAGCACAACTATATACTACATTTTAAGAAGGACATTGATGAATTGGAAAAATGTCTAGAAAAGAAAAATCAAAAGTTGTTGAGTCTTCATGACTCTGATTTAGGTTAAATACTGAAGTGATTTGTCATTTCCTTATCCAGCTCATTTTACAGATGAAGAAACTGAGGCAGATAGGGTTAAGTGACTTTCCCAGGTTCACATAGCTAGGAAGTATCTGAGACCAGATTTAAATTCTGGAAAATGTGTCTTCCTGATTTCAGGCTCAGATCTCTATCCATTGTACCACCTAGTTGCCTTTAGCCAAAAGATAAGAGGGCTCAAAAGCAAGTCACATAAGGATCATTTGAAGTAACCTGAGCATATTTAGCACAGCAAAGAGAGTAATCAGAGGAGTTTTAATAGCTCTAGTCAATTAATTAAAGGGCTGCACATCTCTATAAAGAGAGATTTCAATTTGATTTACTGGATTTCAGGGGACAAAAATAGGAACAATGGCTGGAAGATGGAAAGAAGCAAATTTCAATATGAAAAAAGGAAATACTTCCTGAAAATGAATTCTCTCTAAAAGTTTCACTTTAGTGAATGGTATTTTCTCTCAATAGAAATTTTCACAAGGTAGACTGAACCATGTAGTAAGGAGGTAGACATTAACTTTGATGGCCTCTGAGATAGATAAGAGTTTCCAAGATTCTTGTCAAGCAACATGGAAGCTGGGGGCCTTTATGCTCGATTTAACTTTGCCCAAAGTAGCGTCATGTAAATAAAGTTCTCCTCTACCTACATTTAAGACTTCCTATGTGTAGATTGAATTGTCATAAATTTGAAGTTTGTGTTATGTGAAGTTAGGAGACAACTGGATTTTATTCATATGAATTACATGAGTTAGAGTTCATTATTGCTATTTGTATCAGCAAATCTGTAGAAAAAAAAATTCTTCTGGTTGTCCTGACAAGCTGCCCACACATTCTCTTCTCTGTGTACTCATACCAGAAAAGGCCCTGATACGATAGAATCATAACTATTTCCTGGCCTAGACAGTGCAAGAAAGAATAATTAGAATGTCTTTCTGTTATCAAGATCAGTATTCTTAAAGGTAGGAACACAATCTCCTGGGGAGCTAGGGCAAGATTGCAAAAGATCAGTCAATAGACAACTATGGAGCTTGTTTTCCACATAGCTGTATTCCCCCACTCTATCTCCTGGGCAAGTTCCTAATGTCTCCCATGCTCTGGAATGAGTAAGACAAAGCCTACCTTAATTTCCTTACTCCTCTGGCCATCAGAAGGTCAGGTGTTGGGGAAATTCCCCACTCCCACCTTCAACATATCTTATTACTTACAGCCAACACAATCAGCTTTGAGTTCAGGATCAGTGAGTAAAATCCTCAGCCCATACCCCTTTTTATTTTTAGTGCATCACAAGATGCACAGAATGATCCAGTATGTATAGGTTGTCATCTATATTTCACATCTCATTTTTAGTGAATAAAAATAATAGAGTACCCTATTTATTACCTTAGAGCTTATTACCATTCATGTAGGTTCTCAATGTCAGTGTCATCCTTGACTCCTTAATCAGATTCATCCAATATGTCCTAATTTATTAAAACTTATAATTTCTCACTATATAATATCACTTACATCTGTACTCTTCTCACTATTCACAAAGTCACCAACATAGTTCAGATTCTCATCACTTCTTGCCTGAACTTCAGTAATATTCTAATGAGACTCCCTTCATTGAAACTCTCCTGACTCCAATCTGTCCTCCAATGTTAAAGTGATTTTCCTAAAGCCCAAAACTGAGCACTCTACTTAGTTCTAACGGTTCTCTATTGATTTTAGGAATACTTTTTTATATTTTTGTAATATCTATTCAAATTTTATAATAATTAATAAAGACTAGTATGATATATATATACATCCATATATGTATACATACACACATATATAATATATATATATATTATATCTTGTGAAGAAATATATACATATTAAGGGGTATAATTTCACGTGGAGTATAAAATCAAAAAAAATTATCTAGATGACCTCTGAGGTCATTTCTGATGGAAATTATAAGATTCCTTTAATCAATATATATACAAATACACTTCAAAAAAAATTCTGCTGTGATTTCATTATAAGCCCTAGATGACCATTAGTAATTAAAGACATGTTTAAATATCTGAAAAGTCTTGAATTTCAAAGAAAAGATCCAGGATAAGTTATCATTTTCTCCAAACCAAGATGATGCAGAATAATCAAGTGAATACAAATTGTGACATCAAAACATCAAAACTTAGAACATTTTTGTCCTTGTTTTTTGCTGTTTCCTATTATGGTTGTCTATCCTGTAATGCCACACATGATATTATTTTCAGTTCTGGGCAATCCATTTTAGAAAGGGAATTGACAAGCTGGGGTGTATCTATAGTTGAGTGACTACAAAGATGAAAAAACACAATCATGGAATATGAATATCATTGAAGGCATTGGAGATGTTTAAGTAGAAGAAGAGAGGAGATAAAGAAAAAGAAAGTTAGAAGCCTGATTTCAAATATTTTAAAGATTGTCATAGAGAAATGGGATTTATTTTACTAACCCCCCCAAAAAAATAATATTAGGACCAATGGGTATAAGTTGCATAAAAGCAGATTTCAATTCAACAGATAAAAAATTCCCTAACTCTTAGATCTGGTCCAAAATCAATAAGAGTGGCTTAAGGTATAATGAACTCCTTAGTATTAGAAGTCATCATACAGAAAGCCTATAATCATTTATCTAGGAAATTGTAGATGAGATCCATGATTTTAGTAAAGATTGGCCTAAGTAACTTCTGAGATTTTATCTCAGAATAGAGCATTGGAAATTGAGTCAAAATAATTTGGACTTATTATTTATATGGAACATTTTTAGCCTCAGTTTTCTCATTTGTAAAATGGGAATAACAGTATCTATGATATATGTATTAGAACATGTAAAATATTTTGTGAGCTTTAAAGAGTTGTATAAATATGAGTGATTATCATTCTACTAGGCTCTGTTAACTGACATAAATACTATATTTTTAATTTATAACATATATAATATATTTAAATTTTGTAAAAATATTCCCAATTTTACCTTTTATTAACTATCATCCTTTTTAAATTTTTTTAACTATCATCCTTTAAAGTGATACAACTAATGTATGTCCATCAATCAATTAACTCATGGGCATTATCAGTGTGCCAACTTTCTTTTGTGTCCTTTTGTAGACACTGTGGGGATAAGAGAAAATATATTCCATAAATTTGAGGAACAGGCAAGGTTTATGCATAGGGAAAAATGAAGAAAAATATGTGAATTGGGAAATGATTATGCAAATAGAAGTGTATAACCAAATGTTAAGATGAAGTGCTCTCAGAAAGATAAAAGGCATGTGGGATGGGGTTAATAAGGATTAGAATAGTCAGAAAAGCTTTTCTGGAGGAAAGTAGGGATGACCTTAAATGGTGAGTAGAGTATGGTGAGGTGAAGAGGAGTTTATAAAGAGGGAACAGAATAGGCAAAGAGGTTGTGATGAGAGTGGAACTAGTATAGGAAGACAACGATAATGATCATGTTGATAATTATAATTATAATGATTAAGATAGTAATGAAGATAACTGACATTTTTATGGTATTTTCTGGTGCTTTGCACATATTTTCTCATTTGATCCTCCCAACAGTAGGATGTGGATCTTTTACCAATTTTGTGGGGAAGAAAAATGAAGGTCTGAAAGATTTAATAACTTTCTTATAGTCAAATGTAAAATCCACAATTTGAACTCAAGTCTAGAGTAAAAGGTTAGAGACAGGGAAAGGTGAGAAATGAAATTAGAGTTAGAGAGATCTCACTATCATTTAACATTGTATCAATTTCAAGACATTGAATTCTGAAATTCTATTCTCTAACTGCATTAGCTGTCCTTCCAGCCCCAAAACTCCTAAACCTGCTTTTGTCATCCTTTAGACATTTAATCCTTCCTTGTTCTCCCATTTCATTGTACCTAATTTGTATCCCATCCTAAAACAAGCCCAAATAAAAACAAATTACTCTCCCTTGTTCCATAAGCTACCTCAATTTCCTCCCTACCCATTCACCTCTAAACTCATGTATTTATCAGTTCAATGATGTCATCATGGAGGAACTTAGAGAATGAAAGTGCTGATCAATTGGTTCTCCATCCATACTAAGGTGACAAACAAAGGTTCTATTCCTTTTCTACTTGTGGCTCAGAATTTCTATCTACCATTTCTGAGGCAAAAAGTCTTTCCCCCTATTGTTTCTATCTCAGCTTTACCCCCATATGGAGGGCATAATTAAACTATATATCTTTCTCAACTTTTCCATTCACATTGTTCCCTCTGTAGCCTCAAATTCTGTCAACAGTGAGTCAACATGTGTCAGACAGGGCAGCTAGGTGGCACGGTGGATGGAATAGCAGACTTAAAATCAGGTCCATACTGGGCCATTACTGGCAATGGGCAAGCCAAACAGGAATAGACTAAGATGCTGAATTTTGAGTCTCCTGGGAGTAAGGAAGGTCACCATGGTGGGCCTGGAACTCTAGAGGTGGAGACACTATAGGTGCAGAAATTGGTGGTAATAACAAATATTCCTATGAAATTGAATTTTCCAAATTCAAATCTGGTCTCAGCCTCTTACAAATTGTATGATACTAGACAAGTCACTTAACTCAGGTTCCCTCAATTTCTGCCAAGAAACCCTTAAAGGGAGTCACAGAACTAAATACAAATGAAAAACACTGATCAATAATAACAATTGTGTTAAGCTCTGTGTTGAATATTGGTGATAGAAAGAAAGACAAAATCACAAATTCTTGTCCTCAAGAGGATTACATTTTAGTGGGGCAGAAAATATGTAAATCACTGTGCATACAAGATACATACAATGCAAATGTCAAGAACTAACAGAACGGGGCAGCTAGGTGGTACAGTGCATAGAGCAACGGCCCTGAAGTCAGGAATACCTGAGTTTAAATCTGGCCTCAGACATTGTGTGGCCTTGGGCAAGCCACTTAACCCCATTGCCTTGCACAAAAAAAAAAAAAACTAACAGAAAGAAATCATTAGCCATAGAAAAGGGGACAAGGGTGCACAGTCTCCTTCATTGAAAAACTCCTCATCTCTAACATTATTTTTATCTTCTAGGCTAGAGCTTATGAAAACTTTGCTTCCTTTGGGAAATATTTCAACACTGGCTGCTGACACCATGTATTCCTTCTCTCATGTGTATAGCTACCCTCCATCCTCCACACCTCCCCAATAATTGGATCAATGAAAGTGATGATTATATTCCTTTCTCTTCATTATGACTTTTCAAACTACTCTTTTGTTAACTTTACTCAGCAACTTTTCTTTCTCTTTGGGTCATACTATCTGTCCATATTATCTTGTCTATATCATTGCCATAATTTTCTAGTTTCCAAATCATACTCCCTCCTCACTCAAGGTGTTCCATTCCTGGTTCACATTCTTCTTCATCATCCCAGTTACTACTACACAGAGAATTTGATATTCATATCTATGAATATATTAACTCCCTGGCTTGTCAATTCATTATTTCTTCACCTCAGTCAATATTTATTAATTATGTATGACTAATATTTGTGAAACACCTACTAAGAATGTTGAGAAAAAATAAAAATATAGGCAGTGTGCTAAATTTTAAGAGAAAATACAAATTTAAAATATAATGGGAGAAAGCAACAGCGGAAAGGAAGGTGAAAATAAGAAACAAAGGTGAGAAAATAAGAAAGTACCCTTGGGCACATGATGGAAAAGTCCAAAGAATTTCAAGATCAGTTCAGGTGTGGAGAAAAGAATATTCTGTGTCCCCTCATTAAATGGAGGTTTTAGAGTTCATGGTTCTTCCTTTGAATAGGAGAGTCCAGTCAAAGAAAGAGAGAAAATTCATGAGATATAAATACCAAGGCTGATTCAATCTTGAAAAATAATGAGATTTTTCCAGTGATGGGTTTCTTGAATTATGAAAGCATGATGGAGAAATCCAAGAAGTTCCAAAAGTAGAGCAAGTCATGGGAAATGAGTAGAATAAAAAATCTAGATCTCCTCCTTGAATGGATAACTGCAAGTCATGCCTACGTTCTCCACTCAGAGGTTTACATTTTAGTTTTCATCATTTCCCTTAAGTATACAACCTCACTGATGCTGAATTTTAACTCTTCCCCCTTATCCTCTTGTTACATTTCTTTGTGTCATCTTGCTCCTTCTGCCTCACTTATGCTAAAACAAGTTTCATTTTCCAATCCTTCCTTTCCCATATATTCTCCCAGTTCAACACTCCTCCATCATTTTGTTATCTAATAACAATAAGTCATCCTCCACAATTATGTTTATTATTATGATGGATATACTGTGCAAGGCATCCTTCTCACTTGCCTTTATCAGAACCATTCCACTCCATGGCCTGACTGATAAGACACAGGACTCTCTTGGCCTTGAATAGGTACTGAAGCACATTGGGCCACCATTAACAATAGGCAAGCATGAGCATATCATAGCTGACAATCTGGTATATTCAAGTCTGTCTCTCAGTGGACATCAGTATGGCCTTTTCTTCTCAGATGTTCCACCTTTGAGCTACTCAACAATATAGAATAGGCAACAGCTTTAACATTAGGACAATGGTTGCCTGCTATTCATAGAACTATGCTGCTCTGCTCTGTTAACATGTTCCCCAGAACTCATGCTTCACCAGACTTTACCAGACCACCCTGAAAATGGATGGCTCAGGAGTGATGAGCCCATACTGGGCCATTACTGGTAATGGGCAAGCCAAACAGGAATAGACTAAGGTACTGAATTTTGAGTCTCCTGGGAGTTAGGAAGGTCACCATGGTGGGCTTGGAACTCTAGGAGGTGGAGCCACTATAGGTGCAGAAATTGGTGGTAATAACAAATATTCCTATGAAAACTTTGAAGGCCAAAGCGTAGAAGGATTTCATTTGAACAGCAGTTAATCATGGGTCATTCACTCCTGAGTGATGAGCACCATTCCAAAGGAATGGACAATGACCTCCTTTCCCCTTAACAAATTAAAGGGAGTAGGGTTCAGACCCCAAATCTGAAGTGTGGAGATAGGTTCTGAACAATGTGGAAATGCAACTGATTCCCAAGAAGCTGTTAGTAGCCCAGGGAAAGTTCTCTTTTCTTTGTGAAGGGTAGGTCCATCCTGGAATGGGTTCACCCTAAGGGAGTAGCCCATGCCTTATCTATTTTATTGAGAAAATAAAAATCATTCACTATGAGTTCAATGTTCTCTCCTCTAAACTTCAGAATCCATATATATTTCCCATCCTTCTTTTTTATATTGCTGTACTCTCTGAAAAAGATATAACCCCCTTCTTAACTGAGATTATCTTTGCTGTTCTCTTGAACCCATCTCTTCCCATTTTCTCAGAAATTTGCCCCTTCATCCTTTTTTTCCCCTCCTCACCCCCTCACTTTCAATCTCTCCTTATCCACTGGTTCCTTTTTTATTAATTACAAACATGAATAGTTCTTTTCACTCATAAAACTACATTCTCTTGACCCTGTCATCTCTCTATGAGTTATGATTGTATATTTCTTTTCTGTTGTACTGATAAAAGAAGCACCTGAAGGGGAGAAATAGGATAAAGTGGGAAAAGTTCCAAAGGGGCAAACTTAAACTTGGTCTCAGTCAACAAGCAATGATTTGGGTTGGGTTATTTTTTTGCAAGACAATGGGGTTAAGTGACTTGCCCAAGGTCACACAGCTAGGCAATTTTTATTAAGTGTCTGAGGTCAGATTTGAACTCAGGTCCTCCTGACTCCAGGGCCAGTGCTCTATCCTCTACACCACCTAGCTGCCTCAACAAGCAATTATTAAAACTTAATATGTGGTAGATTCAAGATGGTAGACTAAGGGCAGTCATACAATTGAATTTTCTCAACATTCCCATCCAAATAACTTTATAATACTATCTTAAATAAAATTTTGGAATTGTAAAACCAACAAAAGTTCAGGGTGAAATAGTTTTCAAGCCTAGGAAAGTTTAATCGGTAGGCAGGATAATTATAACCTAGGTGGAGGCCAGTCCTGAACTTACACACACACACACACACACACACACACACACACACACACACACACAGACACACACACACACACACACACAATAGTAGCAGCAGCAACAGCAGCTCAAAAAGCTCTCAAACAAGAGAGAGTAAGGGGGTCAAGCAACTGGTGAGAAAGAGATTAAAAGGAACCCTTTGCTGTCACTGGGAGCAGCCCATTCTTATTGGCAACTTCTATGCACATATGCAATTCTGAGACACAGTCCCAGGGTGTTAAAGAGTGCTGGGGGTTGATAATAAGGGAGCAGGGCTCCTGGTCATAATTCCAAAGCAAAGATAAATGCTAGCAATTATGGTTGCAGAGGGCTTTTCCTGGTTAAAGACCAGAACAAACACCAGGCAAGCAGTGACCACACCTCCATCAGGATCACACTACCTTGGAAGCACCAAGAAGCACCAAGCATCCCCAGAACTAACTCTGAAAATAGCAGCACAAGAAAGCCAGAAGCTTGAGACACAGACTCTCCATCCTGAGATACATAAGCAGAGTGCAAATTTAACGAAAAGTTCATAATAAAAAATAAGCTTGGAAAATGAACAACTAACAATAACAAAACAATCAAATAAAAGTCTTAAAAGGCTATTTTAGTGACAGGGAAGACCAAAATATATACTTAGAGAAAGATAGCAATATGAACAACACTTATAAAACGTCTCAAAGAAAATTGCTAATTAGTCCCAAATCTGAACTAGAAAATTATGAACAAAGAATTAACAATCTAATAAAATAGGCATGAAAAAACTGTAGAAAATAACTCCTTTAAAAACAGAATTTGCTAAATAGAAAAGAATTTTGAAGTTTATTGGAGAACAGAATCTCAATGGAAAAACAATTGCCCTGGAAAAATAAACTGAGGTAAGATAATTTAAGAATCTTTGGACTAGAGGCAGCTAGGTAGTACAGTGGATAGAGCACTGGTCCTGAAATCAGGAGAACCTGAGTTCAAATTCAGCCCAAGACAATACTTAGCAAGTTGCATGAGCTTGGGCAAGTCACTTAACCCCATTGCCTTGCAAAAGCCAAAAACAAACACACAGAGAAAGAATTAGTGGGCTACCTGAAAGCCATTGTCAAAGAACCTTGCCATATTTCATGAAATACTGCCCTAAAATCTTACATCCAGAGTATATAAAAAAAGAATCCACTTATCACCTCCTGAAAAAGAGATCTTAAAATGAAAATTCCCAGGCATATTTTAGTCTAATTCCAGAGCTCTCAGGTCAAACAGCAAATACTTCAAGCAGTCAGAAAAAAATTCAAATATTGTGGAGCTACAGTCAGGATTTCACAAGATTTCTTGGCTTCCCTGTTGAACGAAAGGAGGTCTTAGAATATGATATTGAAGAAAGCAAAGGAGCTAGGATTACAAAGAATAATCTTTGAAGAAAATTTGAGTGTAATCCTCCAGGGGAAAATATTAAATGTAATAGGCATTCCTATTTGGAAAAAAATAAAAATAAAAACAAAAACAGAGCTGAATAGATTTTGACTTTCAAATACAAGACTCAAGAGAAGCATAAAGAATAATCAGAAGGGACTCAATAAAGTTTAACTTTTTGCATCCCCATATAATAAGATGAGACATGTAAGTCCCATGAACTTTAATTATTTTTAGGGCAATTAAAAGGAGATAATGTAGATGGAGGGCATAGGTGTGTCAATTATGTTGAAATGATCTACAAAAAAAATAAATAAAGGGATAAAAAAGAGGGAGATGTTGAATGAGGAAGTTGTTCTCACATGAAAGAGGCATGCAAAAAAGAGTTTTCTTAATGAACTGGGGAGTGGAAGAAGATGGGACTGGCCAGCAATGCATGTCCCTCATTGCCATAGGAACTGATTCAAAGAGGAAAGAATTAAATATATAAACCCTCACTTACATATAGATATGTAACAAACTCAATAGAGACATAGGAGTAGAAGGGATAACAGAAAGGAAGATGAGAATTATAAAAGGAATAACAAATTAAGGAAGTTAGTGGTTGGGGGGGGGGAATAGACTTTGAAGGGGAGATAAGGGGGAGATAGAGGAAAAAAATGGAATGGAAGGAAATACCCAGTATCATGACTGCTAAAAAAATAGAAAATAGATTATAAACTAGAATCCAAAAATGCTTTTTACAAGAGACACACTTGAAACAAAGAGACCCATACAGAGTTAAAATAAAGGCCTGCAGTGGAATCTAATATGCTTCAACTGAAATGTTAAAAAGCACAAAAAAGAGATAGCAATTATGATCTCAGACAAGGCAAAAGCAAAATTTAAAAATTTAATTAAAAAACATAATCAGGGAAACTAATCATGATAAAAAGTGCCATAGACAATGAAGTAATATAAAGAAAATTTCAATAAATTAATCTTATAAAGAGCTCATTAGTCAAACATATGTGGAGTATAGAACTGAGTCAAATTTATAAAAAAAAATAAGAGCCATTCCTCAATTGATAAATAGTTAAAGAATATAAACATGCAGTTTTCAGAAGATATTAAAATTATCTATGTCATATAAATGCTTTACATTACTATTGTTTAGGAAAAAATAAAACAACTCAGATAATATCTCAGACTTATCAGAATTGACAAATGCTAGAGGAAGGAGGGGGAAATAAAGTAATGAACTGCTGGAGGAGTAGTAAACTGATCCAAAAATTCTAGAAAACAATTTGGAATTATTCCCAAGGGTCTACAAAACAGTGCATAACCTCTGATCCAGTAATAGCACAGCTATATCTATATCCTAAAGAAATCAAAGGACATGTACAAAAATACATATAGCAGCCCTTCTTGTGGTGGTAAAGAATTAGAAATTGTGGTGATGTTCATCAATTGGGGAATGGCTTACCAAACTGTGGTATATGATTTTGAAAGAGTACTATTGATGAGAGAGATGGTTTCAGGGAAAAAAAAAAACCTGCCAAGAACTACTGCAAAGTAAAGTGAGAAAAATCAAATCATTGAGCAAATTACCAGAAATGTTGTAATAATTATCAGCTATGTAAGACTTCTGTTCAATACAGTGATCCAAGGCAATTCCAGAGGACTCATGATGAAAAAATGCTATCCACCTCCAAAGAGAGAACTAATGAACTCTGTATGCAAATTAAAGCATAATTTTCTCATTTTATTTTTCTTGCTTTTTTGGAAATATGTGTAATATGAAAATATTTTGTATACTTTCACATGTAGAATTATCATATTGTTTGCCTTCTTAGTGTGTGGGAAAAGGCATGGGAAGGAAGAAGAGAATTTGGAACGAAAAATTTAAAAAGAAAGAATGTTTAAGAAAATAAATAATTAAAATGTCTAAAACATTATACCTATTTGGTGAAAGGAAGAATCCAAAAGAGAAATGGTATACCTCAGGAGATAATGAGTTGTTCTTTCTCATTTGAAGATTGAATATCTCATGGTCTAGTAAATTATATATAGTTCTTCAGATGAGGGTTTGATTATTGGGCTCTTTTTCAACTACAGATTTGTGTATTTCTGTTATTCTAATTCACCTACCAGCTCTGATCCTTTTTATATGAGACCTTGGTCAAGTCATTTAAATGCCAAGTCCTCAGTTTCCTCATCTAAAAAGAAACCCCAAAATATTTGTATTTTTCTCACTAGTTAGCTCATATTGTAATTTGCAAAATTCAAAGCACAGCAGAAATAAGTTTTTAGCATTATGGAGAGTACATTCTATATCTTATTTCCCCAGTCCTTAATTTGTACAATGTCTTGAACATAGTGGTTATTTTATAGAGCTTTGGATTGAGTTGATAGGTGAAGGGAGAGACTTGATCGTCCTATAAGGGCTGGGGAGACAATGGAAATGAATGTGGGAGAATCTCTACAAATTTCACAAATTCATATTTTCTTTCTCCTTGTTTAGTCTTCCCACATTCGCAAGCTAGCTAATGAGACCCCAAGGGAGCTACATTTTCCCTGGAAAAGTCTTGATGTGGACCAAACCTTGACTTTCTTTTCTCTTTTATATTAGACAATTTACTTTGGTCATTTGTTTTACATGTTCAGCTCTAGGTTTGAAAGAAAGTAAGAAGCTATCTTTCTACTAATAAACTGACTGCTCCAAATACTATATAAAAGGGAATAACTGATATTTTGCCCCCTGATGAGATGCACTGTCTTCATGAGGAAATGTAGAGATGAAGGATTATAGTCTGCTTTATTATTCTAGCAAAAAAAAGTGAAAATCAAAAAAACCCCTCTACTTTGTGATGTACATCAAAATTCAACAAACATTTAAATTAGTTACCATATTCAAAGACTTTTTAAGTGCTAGGAGAGACCTAGGATTTTAAAGAGTTTTAAGTAAAACTAATCTCTATCCTTGTGAAGATTAGAGTCTAGAAATTTCTACAGAAACTGTCTCATTCATCTTTGTAACCTGTATTATGTGCACTTAATAATTGTCTGATGAATGGTTTCTTAAATTACTGAATTTTAATCAATCCATCAAGAAGCAAGCATTTGTGCAATGTCTATCCACAGCTATGCCCAAAAAAGAAAAAAGGAAGAGATAGTATAGTGTAAGATTTGTCCTGAGGGAACTTAGTAGATGGGAAATAGTAGGAAAAAACATGTAGCATCTACTTACTATGTAACTAAAGAATGTAGAATGACTTGGACATGAAATAGAAGAGAAATTTGGTGTAACAGAGTCAACCCTATTGAGTCAAGACAATTCGACTTCAAATACAAGTGGCATTTTTATTACCTTTTAACTATTAGATGAACTAGACTACTGCTCTAAATTTAGGTTTCCTCTATAAGATGAGATGTTAGAAATGCTGACCTTTTTGGTTTCATTGTTTAAATGTAATAAACATGTGGGCCTTTGAGGTATCAGTAGATTTTGAATAAGTGGGAAATTATAGTGGAAGTCATTTATGAATTGAGAGAGGGAGATGGAAATTAGTCAAGTTTTATATATATATGTGTGTGTGTGTGTGTGTGTGTGTGTGTGTATTTTTACACACATATAAACATACTTGACAAACTATATATATATATATATATATATATATATATATATATATATATACATACACACATGGGGTTGGTTTCAAAGATTTCATCCTCAGTAATTTGTCCCCTATAAAGAAATATAACTATCAAAAAATATAGCTAAATATAGCTCAGAAAATAAGTATCCATTTCAGCAATTACTCCCCTCCTACAAGAGGGGTCAACCCTGAAGAAGGTTTCTATGAGGAGGCCAACTTGGCCTGGCCATCAAATTCAAAAGGACATCTCAAATGAGTCAGTGAAAAAAATTTGAGTTATGTAATAGCCACAATTGAATTGCCTTACCAGGATTAATGTTAACTGTAACATCCATTATATGACATCTGCGTTCTTCCATAATAATCAATGCATTTGTACAGAAGGCACACTCCTTCAGTAGGAATTGTTCTTTGAATTATTATTGTGCACTCAGAGCACAGTTTGATACCTTGGAATGAGTAAGTGATTAATAAATGTTTGATAGATTTTACTGCAATGATTATTGGCATTGTCTCCACTTATATATTTATTTCTGCCATAGTTTCTTTTAGATATTGTCCCTTCTCTTCCATCATGGATTGGATCCTCAAAATATGGAAGAGAAATATTTATTTCTGGACTGCTGAGGTTTCCCTGCTACTAACATCAGTTTCTTTGTTCCTATTTTTCTCCCAATGACTCCAAAGTCTTAGGATTATACTTTGCTTCAGCTCCATTTATGATGTGATGATTCAATAAAAGTGTTCAACAAATGAAATTATTTAGTCAGTTCTGTGTATTATCAAGGATCCAGTCCTTTCTAGAGCAGAACCTTGCCAAATGTTTCCAACCTAAGAAGTTCCAATAGTAGGGATCCCACAATCCATGACTTAATCTCTTTTCTCCACTCCTTAGGTGTGAATCATCCCTTATGTGATGTGCCTTAGCCTTCCTGCTAATATTTGTCCTTCAGTTTCAAAGAAAACTATGACATCAGGAAGTGATGCCATGACAAACAAGTGAATTGTATTGGGCCAGAGGATGCTATACTAAGTCACCAGCCTCACTTTTTCCTCCAGAGTCATCTGGGTCCAGTGGCCAGATATAATCACTCTGACTGGAGATGAACCTGGATGCAAGACAATCAGGGTTAAATGATTTTCTCAGGGTCACACAGGTAGAGTTGTGTCTGAAGTCAGACTTGAACTCCCAACCTCCTGACTCCAAGGCCAGTACTCTATCCACTGCAACATCTAGCTGCTGCTTCCAGGCTTCAATGTGTGTCAGCTTTTCTGTGTAGCAAATACAGAGAGTGAAATGCCATGACACGTCACCTTGTCTATATTTCTTTTCTCCTTTTTTGCACATTTTCCACATGACATCATACTGTGAAAACCCCAGGAAATGTAAACCACTTGCCTTCTTTTAATCAAAGGCACTTTGTAAGATGCTTAAGTAAAATACTACTTTAAAATGGGCAGTTTTATAGAAAAGGAAAAACAAGAAAGTACAGCAGGAATATACAGTATATCAGATTGAATTACTTTTTCATGTCATAAGATGTAAACAAATCTGTTTAATTAGAACACCTTGTTTTTATTGCATTGTGCGCAATTTTTCACTGATGAGAGGAGGAAAAAAGGAGTGGGAGAGAAATTTTTAAAGGTTTTAGAGACCCCTTAAGCTTTCCCTACTTCTTTCCTAAGCACTCTGTCCTTTTCAATAGACTTCCACATACACATATGAATTCAGAAAAGAGGGGAGCCTCTCTGTACCCCAATTATTGACCCTTGCAAAAAAATTTGAATTTTGTGAAGGATTTTAGCTGAGAAATAGTAAACAAAGACAAGGAGGTAGTCACAGATGTAACATGAGCCATGGAACATGCCAAAATAGAGCAAAATATGGAGATACCTTGCATGAAATAGGTAGCATTCATTCCTAAGAATTTTTTCTAGTGTTAAACACAATATCATATGTATAAAGGGAAAATAACGGGGAATATTTGATGGGCCTATAGTGCTCAAAGGAAACAGATAATTCTCTCTGTCTCATCAGTCTCATAGCCTAGAGACTTACTATTGACCTTTCCTTTAGGTTACTACATTGTTTTCTCTTATTCAAAATTAATAAATCCAGATTCTTACATAATAATTCTTAGTCTTCCTCCCTTCCCACCATAAACATATCTCATATTAATAGCACATATTAATTTATTTGCTTGTTTAATTTATTCATTCAACCATTATCTACTTATTTATTGATCTATTGGTCAATTATTCATCTTAATATTTGTTTATTTTTGTTAACTTACATATTCATGTTTCTGGTTTGTTTCCTAATGAGCAGAAGATTTAAACTTTTAAACCATCTGTTAGATATGAAGCAGACTACAACGTAGGTGTGTATCAGCAAGACTAAATTTGGGAGATGTTTTCTCTAATCAAGGGCTTCGAGATATGGGATTATTATTGAGAATGGAACTTGAACACTTTTTTCTTTTCCTTTTTTTTTTCTTTACCCATAGGATTGTTTTTCTTTTTTAAAGATTTTGAGTTTTATAATATTTGTCCCTCCCTCCCTTACCTTCCCCTTCCCCCAACAGAAGACAATCTGATATAGTCTTTACATTTACAACCAAGAGAAGCATAATTGAAATTGAATATGTTGTGAGAGAAGAATCAGATCCAAAAGAAAACATTAAAGATAACAAAATTACATAATATATAAAACAACTTTTAAAAATTGAAGATAATAAGCTTTGGTCTTCATTTAAACTTAACAGTTTCTTCTCTGGATTTGGGTGGCATTCTCTATCACAAGTTCCCTAAAATTGTCCTTTGATGGAATGAACAAGTCCATCAGGGTTGATAACCCCATGTTGTTGTTGGTGTGTATAATGTTCACCTGGTTCTACTCACCTCACTCAGCATCAGTTCATGCAAATCTTTCTAGACTTCTCTGAATTCCCATCCCTCCTAGTTTCTAATAGAACAACAGTGTTATATAACATACAGAAGCCACAAATTGTTCAGCCATTCCTCAATTGATGGGTATCCCCTCAATTTCCAATTCTTTGCCACTTAAAAAATAGCTGCTATGAATATTTTTGTACATGTGGGATTTTTACCCTTTTTCATGATCTCTTCAGGATATAAACCAAGCAGTGGTATTGCTAAATCAAAGGGTATGCTTATTTTTATTTCCCTTTGGTTATAATTTTCTCCAGAAAAGTTGGATCAGTTCACAACTCCACAAATAATGCATTAGATTTCCTACATTTCCTCCAAGATTGATCATTTTCCTTTCTGGTCATATTGGCCAATCTTAGAGGTGTGAGGTGGAATCTCAGAGATGATTTAATTTGCATTTTGCTAATCAATAATTATTTAGAACAATTTTTCATGTGACTATAGCTTTGATTTCTTTATCCAAGAACAGTCTTTGCATGTCCTTTAACCATTTGTCAATTGGGGAATGACTTTTTTTTATAGATTTGACTAAGTTCTTTATTTTAGAAATGAGTTCTTTGTCAGAAACACTAATTGTAAAAATTGCTTCCTAATTTATTACATTCCTTTTGATCTTGGTTGCAGTAGGTTTGCTATACAAAAACTTTTCAATTCAATGCAAACAAAATTATACTGGTTGTTTTTTATAATGTTTTCTATCTCTTCTTTGGTCATAAACTGCTACCTTTTCCACAGATCAACAGGTAAACTATTTCTTCTATCCTAATGTGCTTATAATATTATATGCCTAAATACTATACCCATTTTGACCTTATCTTGACATAGGATGTGAGATATTAATCTTTCCCTAGTTTCTGCCATACTATCTTTCACTTTTCCCAGCAGTTTTTATCAAAGAGTGAGTTCTTATCCCAGAAACTGGAATCTTTGGGTTTATCAAATAGCAGATGACTATAATCATTTCCTGTTGTTTCTTTTGCAACCAGTCTATTCCACTGGTCCACCTTTCTATTTCTTAGCCAGTAGAAGTTTTGATGACAGGTGCTTTGTAATATAATTTTAGATATGTTATGGCTAGACTACTTTCTTTTGTATTTTTTCATTAATGTTCTTGATGTTTTTGATCTTTTGTTCCTCTATATGAATTTAGTTACTATTTTTTTCTAGCTCACTAAAGTAATTTTTTGGAAGTTTGATTGGTATGGCACTAAATAAGTAGTTCAATTTAGGAAGAATTATCATTTTTATTAAATTAACTCAGCCTACCCATGATCAATTAATATTTGCCCAGTTATTTACATATGATTTGTTTATGTGAAGAGTGTTTTATAGCTGATTTCATTAAGTTTCTGAGTCTGCCTTGGCAGGTAGACTCCCAAGTATTTTAATTTGTCTGAAGTTATTTTAAATGGAATTTTACTTCTTATCTTTTGCTGCTATATCTTGTCAGTAATATTTAGGAATTCTGAGGATTTATGTAGGTTTACTTTATATCCTATGACTTTGCTAAAGCTGCTAATTATTTCCAGTAGTTTTATAGATGATTTATTAGGGTTCTCTAATTATGCCTTCATATCATCTGCCAGGAGTGAGAGTTGTATTTCTTAATTCTCATTTCTCATTCCTTCAATTTCTTTTTCTTCTCTTATTGCTAAATCTAACATTTCTAATACAATAGTATTGGTTATAACAGGCTTCCTTGTTTCACCCCTGATCTTATTGGGAATGCTTCTAACTTATTCCTGCTATATATAAAATGTTTGCTTATGGTTTCAGATAGATACTGCTAATCATTTTAAGGAACAATCTATTTATTCCTATGCTCTCTAGTGGTTTTAGTAGAAATGGGTGTTGTATTTTGTCAAAAGTTGTTTCAGCATCTATTGAGATAACCATATTATTTCTATAAGGTTTTTAATTGATATAGTCAATTATGCTAACAGTTTTCTTAATATTGAACAAACCCTGCATTCCTGGTATAAATTGTGCTTTACCATAGTGTATTATCCTAATGACAACTTGCATCCTAGTGATAATTTTTGAGTCCATTGAAATTGGCCTATAATTTTCTTTCTCTGTTTTGACTCTTCCCAACTTAGTTATCAGAACCATATTGATGTCATAGAAGAAATTAAGCAAAGTTCCCTCTTCACCTATTTTTTAAAAGTTTATATAGAAATGGAACTGGGGGGTAGAGCCAAGATGGCAGCATGAAGGCAGCATTTCCCAGAAACTCATTCCCCAATAAACTCCAAAAGTCGTCGAATTATGACTCTAGACAAAATTTAAAGGGGTAGAACCCACAGAAAGACTGAGTGATACATTTTCCCAGTCTAAGATAACTTAGAAGTTCCAGGGGAAAGTGTGTTTCACCAGGACCAGGGGTTGGGGGAAAAACCCTGGCCACAGCTCAGTATATCCCAGCACAGTCCAGGGATCAATGGGGCAGTGAGAGGAGTCTGCTGCACAAGAATGAGTGTGGAGTGAGGAGCACCAGCCTCAGAGCAGCACTGCATTGAGAACCAGAAGCAGAAATCTTGGGAAACCAGACTGCACTTCTAGAGCACAGCTCACAGATGGTAAGGTGTCAGGAAGGCTGAAGAAATCTCTCTGCTGTCCCTGGGGCAGGACTCTTCTGTTTGCCTACACTCAGATCCAGGTTGCAGTTTGGCCTTCCATACTAATATAGCAGGGATCCTCCTCACAGCTCCAGGATAGGGGGAGTGTCTGTGGTCATCTATATAATCAAAGTACAGGCAAGAGAACTTAAGGTCTTGGAGGAATAAAGGTCCCAGTGGGGTGTCCCCCAAAAAAACCCAAAGCAGGTGTCCCAATAATATTCAAAAACTCAGGAAGAACCCCCAAACTAGGCACAGGCTAGAGAAATGAGTAAACAGAGGAAAAAGAGGAACACAATTGAGAAATTCTTTTGTCAATGATCCCAAAAAGCATCAAAATACTCAGTCTGAAGATGAGGAAGTACAAGCTCCTGCATCTAAAGACTCCAAGAAAAACAGAAGTTGGGCTGAAGTTATGATAGAGCTCAAAAAATATTTTGAAAATCAAATGAAGGAGATAGAAGAAAAATTGGGAAAAAGAAATGAGAGAAATGCAGGAAAAAAACATGAAAAAAGAAGTCAGCATCTTAGTCAAGGAGATTAAAAAAAATGCTGAAGAAAATAGCATGTTAAAAACCAGCATAGGTCAAATGGATAAAACAGTTCAAAAAGTTATTGAGGACAAGAATGCTTTAAAAAGCAGAATTGTCCAGATAGAAAAGGAGATAAGAAAGCTCTCTGAAGAAAACAAATCCTTCAGATGTAGAATGGAGCTAAAGGAAGTTGATCACTTTAAGAGAAGTCAAGAAACAATACTTCAAAACCAAAAGAATGAAAAATTAGAAGAAAATGTGAAACATCTCATTGAAAAAAACAACTGATCTGGGAAACAGATTCTGGAAAGATAATTTAAAAATTATTGGAATACCTGAAAGTCATGATCAGGATAAGAGCCTTGACCTCATTTTTAAAGAAATCCTACAGGAAAATTGCCCCAATATCCTAGAAGCAGAGGGCAAAATAGAAAAGTTCCAGAACTTCCAAGTCAAAGAGAAAATAATACAAGCAGCCAGAAGGACACAATTCAAATATTGTGGAGCTGCAGTCAGGATCACACAAGACTTAGCAGCAACTACATTAAGGACTTGTAGGGCTTGGAATATATATATATATATATATATATATATATATATATGTTCTGGAAGGCAAAAGAGCTCAGAATGCAACTGAGAATCAACTATCCAACCAAACTGAACGTCCTCTTCCAGGGGAAAGATGGACTTTCAATGAACCAGGGGAATTTCAAATGTTTCTGTTGAAATAACCAGAGATGAACAGAAGGTTTGACCTT
Source organism: Macrotis lagotis (assembly GCF_037893015.1). Classification (NCBI taxonomy): domain Eukaryota; kingdom Metazoa; phylum Chordata; class Mammalia; order Peramelemorphia; family Peramelidae; genus Macrotis; species Macrotis lagotis. The sequence continues at coordinate 324,841,150 of NC_133666.1, forward strand.
CAAATATAGAACTCAGGTGAAGCATAGAGAGCAGAGGAGAAGGGTAAAATATGAGGGACTAAATGATGATGAACTGCATGTATTCCTGCATAGAAAAATGATACTGATAATACTCAAATGAAACTTCTCATTTAATAGAGTAAGTAGAAGGAGCTTTTACAGATGAAGCACAAGAGAGAGCTGAATTTGAAGATAAAATATATTGTAAAAATGGAGTCAATGACTAAAAGGGAAATGCACTGAGAATAAGAGAAAGGAGAGGTGGAATAGGCTAAGATATTTTGTATCATATATATATATATATATATATGTATGTATATACATATTATAAATATTTAAAATGAGCTTTTGCAATGATAATGGGAGGGAGTAGGAGAGAGAGAATGAGGGAACCTTCATTCTCATCAGAAATGGCTGAGAGAGGAAACAACATATACACTCAATAGGGTATAGAAATCTAAAGTAAAAAGGAGAAAAGGGGAAAAGGGGGAAGGGGGTGTGGGTAATAGAGGAGAGGGCAGAAGGAGAGACTAGTCAGATATAACACATTTTCTTTTTACTTCTTGCAAGGGGCTGGAATTGGGTGGCCTGTCCAGGACCATGGGACTGGGTGGTTGCTGGGACTCAGGGGTGGTATGTGAGCTCCGGGCCTCTTGGCCCCAGAGTTGGTGATCAGTCCACTTCTTTTGACCTGGGGAGTTTATATTTTTGTAAATATTTATCCATTTCACTTAGATTATCAAATTTATTAGCATGTAGTTGGGCAAAATAGTTTCAAATTATTACTTTAATTTCCTTATTGGTGGTGAATTCACCTTTTTCATTTTTGATACTAGTCATTTTTTTTATCTTCTTCCTTTTTTAAAATCAAATTAACCAAAGCTGTATCTATTTTATTGTGTTTTTTTATTTTTTCATTAAATTTTTTCATTAAATCAACTCTTGATTTTATTCAATAGTTTTCAATCTTTTAATTTTACCTTTAATTTTAAGTATTTCTAAATTGGAATTTAATTGGGGCGTTTTGAAGTTATTGTTTCTCTAAAAGTTTTAGTTGCATGCTTAGTCCACTTATCTTTATTTTATTCATGTAAGCATTTTAGAGATATAATATATCTCCTAATAACTGCTTTGGTGGTATCCCATAAGTTTTGGTATGTTGTCTCATTATTGTCATTGTCTTGGATGAAATTGTTAATTCTTTCTATGATTTTGTTTGATCCACTCATTCTTTAAAATTAGGTTATTGGGCGACTAGGTGGCGCAGTGGATAGAACACTGGCCCTGGAGTCAGGAGTACCTGAGTTTAAATCTGGCCTCAGACACTTAATAATTGCTTAGCTGTGTGGCCTTGGGCAAGCCACTTAACCCTATTGCCTTGCAAAAGCTAAAAACATGAAATAAAATAAAATAAGTTTATGTTATTTAGTTTCCAATTTAGTTCTATCTCTCCATGGCCCTTTATTGCAAGTGATTTTTATTACATTATGGTCTAAAAAGGAGCATTCAATGTTTCTACCTTTCTGCATTTGATTATGAGGTTTTAAATGCCCTAATACATGGTCAATTTTTATGTAGGTTCCATGTACTACAGAAAAATATATATTCCTTTCTATCCCCATTCAACTTTCTCCTATCATATCTAAGTTTTCTAACATTCTTTTCATCTCCTTAACTTCCTTCTTGTTTATTTTTAAGGTTAGATTTATCTAATTCTGAGAGAGGAAGGTTGATATCCCCCCACCAGTAGAGATTTGCTGTCTATATTTTCCTGTAACTCATTTAGATTCTCCTCTAAGAATTTGAATGCTTTTCTGCTTGGTGTGTACATTTTTAGTATTGAAATTATTTCATTGTCTATGGTACATTTTAGGAGGATATAATTTCCTTCCTTATTTCTTTTAATGAGATTTATTTTAGCAACTGCTTTGTCTGAGATAAGGATTGCTACCCTAGCCTTTTTTTTCACTTCAGCTGAAACATAATATATTCTGCTCCAGTCTTTTATTTTTGCTCTGTATGAATCTCACTGCTTCAGATGTACTTCCTGTAAGCAGCATTATGCAGGATTCTGGTTTTTAATGCACTCTACTCTCACTTCTGTTTTTTGGAAGAGTTCATTCTATTCACATTCAAAGTTATAATTACTAAGTCTTGGGGCATCTAGGGGTGCAGTGGATAGAACACCAACCCTGGAGTCAGGAGGATCTGAGTTCAATTTGATTCTAGAAAATTAATACTAAATTTGCCTTGTGAAAATTAAATAACAATAACATTAATAATTCCTATCCCTTTATTGACCCATTTCCCTCCATTTGCATTTTTCCCTTTTTTTCACCTTATACATCTTCCTCCCCAGTATCTTGCTTCAGAACACCACCTCCTTCAATGTGCTTACCCCATTCTATCTAACACCTCCCTTTTCTTTCCCCTTTCCCTTTTCCCCTTCTTTCCTACCTTCCTTCTATCAGTTCTCCTTCCTTCCCCTCCCCTTTCCTCTTCTAATATTTGAAAGACAAGATAAATTTCTGAATTCAACTGAGTATGTGTGTGTGTTAGTCCATCTTTAAGCCAAATCAAATGAGAAGATTCAGACAGTTTTCACCTTCTCCCTTCTTCCCCTCTATTGCAAAAGGTTCCATTTCATGTGGTGTAATTTACCCTATTCAATCTCCCCCTTTCTCCAATTTCTTTACTGTCCCTCCATTTTAATGAAGTGTTTTTTAAAATCATTCTTCAAAGTCATGAACATATGAGTGTTTATTCCTTCTGTTTAAATATACTTCATCTAATAAAGTTATAATTCTCAAGAGTTATGAGAATCTTCCTCCCAGGTAGAGATGTAACTGGTTTAATCTTATTGGATAAAAGGGTTTTTTTAAATTTTTCCCTATTTACCTTTACCTTCCCTATCTACCTTTCCCCATTTACCTCTTGAGTCTCCTCTTTGAAGACCAAATTTTCCATTTAGCTCTGGTCTTTTCATCATAAAAGACTGAAAGTTCTCTATTTCATTAAATGTCCATATTTTTCCCCCTGAAAGAAAAGGCTCAGTTTCGTGGAATGATGGATTCTTGGCTATAACCCAAGCTCCCTTGTTCTCTAGAATATCATATTCTAGGTCCTTCAATCCCTTAATGTTGATACAGTCAGGTCCTGTGTAATTCTTACTGGCTCCTTGGCATTTGATTTGCTTCTTTCTGACCATATTTATGATTTTCTCCTGGATCTGATAATTCTGTAATTTGGTCACAATATTCCTTGATGTTTTCATTTTGAGATCCCTTTCAGGACAGATTGATGTATTTTTTTATGATCATTTTGCCCTCTGGCTCCAGGATATTAAGACAGTTCTCCTTAACTATAACCTGAAGTATGAGGTCCAGGCATTTTTTTCTCTTCAAGTTTTTCAAGTAGTCCTATGATTCTTAAATTGTTTCTCCTGGATTTGTTTTCCAGGTCAATTGTTTTTCCATGAGATTTTTTACATTTTCTTCTATTTTTTGCTTTTTTGTTTTTGTTTAACAGATTCTTGGGGTCTCATGAAGTCATTTGTTTCCAGAGATTCCAATATGTTTTACTAGAAAAGAATTTTCTTTGTTTACCTTTTTCCATCTCCTTTTCCAATTAATCAATTCTATTTTTAAAGTTGTTATTCTTTTCCATTTGTCCAGTACTGTTAAGTGAATTATTTTCTTTTTACATTTGTCTAATTGCATTTTTAAAAGATTTGTTTTCTTCTATTTTTTTTGTCATAAAATGTGAATTTTCCTCTTGCATAAAGTTAATTTTCTCTTGCATTTCTTTTTTCCAGTTTTCCAAGATTTTTCAACTCCTTTCTGATCTCTTCTAAGAAGTCTTTCTGGACTACAGACCAATTCGTATTCTTCTCTGAAGTTTCATCCATTCTGTCCTCCTTTTCTGATCTAGCAACCTTATCTCCAAGGTAACATTCAACAGACCCTGCTTTTCACTGGCCTTTCTTCACTTTGGGCCCTTTCCCTAGTGTCTTGTGTTGGGATAGGGGCTAGTTTGCAGACTTTCAGTATTAGGAACTCCAGGGGGCTACTCAGTAGACCCATTAAAAAGGAATAACCAAAGATTTCTCTGTACTATCTGTGTTGGCAGTGTCAGTGGTTCACTCCTTAGGCTTTGGACTGGATCCTGGCTGACATCGCACAATCTGAGTTAAGTCCTCAGTCTAGAAAAGTCACAGCCTCTCTCTGGGTAAACAGAGCTGGGGAAGAACTGCCACCCACACCCAGGTCTTTGGGCAAAGTGAGATCACCAGGGATTGTTTCTGTCTTTTTGCTGGAGAAACACAAGAACAATGAAGACTCAACTAGAAACAAGGGAGCTTGTGGCTCAGGTCTTCCAAACCAGCTGAGTTGGCTGGATGGGTGTCACCCAAGCTCCCCTATGACTGACCTTGCTGGAAGATGTTCTCCTTTGTTCTTCTGTGGGCCCTATGGGTCCAAAATTCATTAAGAGTCTTAATTGATGTTGGTTCTGAGTGAAATCCAACTTAAAACAGTGCCTGGTTCTCTCTGCTATTTTAGCAGAAAGTCAACTTAGCACCCTTTTCAGTGATTCCCCAAGAGGATCAATTTTAGGGTAAGGCCATTTAACTGGTTGAAGGTTGCCTTAAATAAAATAATGAAGTTGATGAAGTTTCCAGTATCCCTAACCTGTTTTCTATATTCTCAGCCACTACACCCCAATTCAGTTAGTTAATTTACTATTGTGTGTCAGGCACTATACTTAGTGTTGAGCATCCAAAAAGGGGGGAAAAGAGAGTTTCTTCCCTCAAGGAACTCACAGTCTAATGAGGGAGATTATAAAATATAAGTTACATAAATCAGAAATAATTAACAAAGAGAAAACACAAGAAAAAAGAGGTTTAGGAAAGTTTTCCTTAGATGTATTCTTTTTTTTTTAGCATTTTATTTTCCCCAGTTTCCTTAAAACTTTGAGTTTCAAATTCTCTCCCTTCTTCCCTTCCCATCCCCAATCCCCATTTCCAAGGCAGGCAATTCAATTTAAGTTATATATGTGTAGTTCCACAAAACATTTCTATAACAGTCATACTGTCAAAGGAAATATACTTAAGAAAAACTTCAAGAACAATAACATTTAAAACTATGCTTCAATTTGTATTCAGACACCTTCAGTTCTTTTCCTGGGAATAAAAATCATTTTTTTCATCATAAGTCCTTCATAGTTTTCTTGGTTCATGGTATTGCTATGAATATTGAAGTAAGTCAAACAGATCATCTTACAATATTGCTATCTTTTTGTATAAAGCACTTTTCACTAGCATCAGCTTGTGTAAGTCTTTCTAGGATTTCCTGAGAGCATCCTGCTCATCATTTCTCACAACAGAATAGTATTCTATCACAATCACATATGATATTTATTCAGCAGTTCCCAAATGATGAACATCCCCTCTATTTCCAACTCTCTGGCAACCAGAAAAGAGCTGGTATAAACATGTTTGTACATATAGGTCCTTTTTATTTTTCTTTTCTCTTTTGGGATACAGACCTAGTAGTGCCATTGCTAGATCAAAGGGTATGCATGGTTTCACAGCTCTTTGAACAAAGTTACAAACTGCTCAAAGATGAATTTTAAATAGTACTTTAAGTCAGGGACACCAATAACCAAAGATGAGGACGTAGAACATTCAGGAGAAAGGGACAGGCAGGGAAAATATTCCTAAAGCTGAGAGACAGGATCCTATTTATAGAATATCACAGAGTTCAGCATCATGAAATGAAGAGGAATATCTAACAGGAAGTAAGGCATAAGAAAGCTGGAAGGGGGGAAGGGAGCTAGATTATGAAGAACTTTGAAAGTCAAACAAAGGGAAGTATTTGATCCTGGAAGTGATATGAAGACATTGGAGTTCATTGAATATGGAGGTAACATGACTGAACCTGAATTTTAGGAAAAATCACTGTAGCAACAAATGGAGGATAGACTATATTGGGGAGAGATTTGAGAAGACTGACTGACCAGTTGATTATTGCAATAGTCTGTGAGATGATTAGCACCTGCATCAGGGTAAGAAGAGAGAATGGGACATATTCAAAAGATGTTGCAAGGGTGAAATTGTCAACTCTTCACAGTAGATTGGATTTGAGGGGGACAAATAATGGAAAGTCAAGGATTATACCTAGGCTGTGAGTTGGTGGAACTAGAAGGTTGATGCTGCTCTTGACAGTAAAGGGAAGATTGAGAGAGGGATCAGAAGAAAAATAAAGGATTTAATTTTGCCATGTTGAGCTAAAATTGTCTACTGGAAATCTAGTTACCAGTTTCTCATAGAGTGGATGTGAGATAGATGTGAAATTGAAAGTCACCTAAGAGGTAAGGGAAAATTGTGAATTATCATCAAAGAGATGACAATTAAATCCATGGGAACTGATAAGATCACTAACTGAAGTAGTATAAAAGAAGAGAAGAGAGCTCAGGGCATAGTTCCATGGGATATCTATGATCAGAAGGCAAGACTTGGATAAGAATCCAGCATAAGAGACTGAGAAGGAGTGGTCTTATCGGTAGGAGAAGAACCATGGAAGTGTTTTTCTGAAATCCTAGAGAAAAGAGTATATGAAGAAGAGAGTGATCAGTTTTGTCAAAAGCTACAGAGAGTTCAAGAAGAATGAGGTATGGAATAAAAAGTCATTGGATTTGGCAATTAAGAGCTCTATGGTAATTTTGGAGAGAACAGATTTGGCAGAATGATGAGATCATAAGTCATACTGTAGTGGGCTAAGAAGAGAATTGGAGGAGAGTAAGTAGAGAAACTTAGATTAGATAGCCTTCTCAAGAAATTTATCCACAAAGGGCAAAACTCAGTAGGTACTCCTTGTTCAAGCTAGAGCTTAGTCATGACTGCAACTCTATATTTAATCACCTCTTTTTTTCCTTCTCTACCAGGCCATCTGTACTCAGGATGCTTGGAATGAAATAAGACCAGGTGGGAAAAGTTGTGTTATCAGTTCAGAAGTGAATATAAGTTCCTGAATATAAGTAGATAATCTAAAATAGTTGGCTCTCCCAAGAGGTGTCATAGAAGATAAAAGACCACTAAGAAATCATAAGCCCATTAATTGGGATAGTTAATGGGTGGGAGAAGGTTCTGAGGAACAATTTTGGGTAACATTATAAATCAGATAAGGGTCTCCCTAAAGTAAAAATTAAGTCTACCACTCAGATACAATTCCCAAGGAAAGTTTATTTTTTTTCTTTTCAACTAGGCATTCTTTCAAATCAAAAGTTATATCTTCTTTTACACACACACACACACACACACACACACACACACACACACACACACACATACATTTATCGATGCTTAAAGTGAAATGTTTTCTGTTATGTATATTGTCTATTTTTTGCCTCAGACTTAAGAGTCCTCCTCCCTTCCATCCAAAGTACTCAATTGATTCTCTGTCCAAGTTGCTAAATGGTTACTTGCCTTAGGTTGTTTCCCCATATCAAAGAAAAATCAAAAAACCAAAACAACTACAAAGAGAGGGAAGAAAACCCCCTTAGTACAATGTACCAATAATAGGCATAGTCATCTCCCCTTTAATCAAATAGGAGGGGCTCCATTTGTACATGAGAAGGAGTAACAGCAAGTTATCAACATTCTATCTACCACTTGATCTGGTCCATCCTAAGTTTTCAAACATCTTTCTGGAAGTCTCTTCCAGAACTACAAAGTTGTTGTTGTTGTTTTAAATTATAGATGAACACAATAAAATATATCAAACACTAAAAACAACAATTCAAATTTCCAGTATCTACTCAACTTTGAATGTGTTGAGTACTGGAGGGGAGTCAAGAGAAGAAAGTTCTTGCTCTTTAAGAACTCACAATCTTGGGGTGGCTAGGTGGAATAGTGGATAAAGCACTGGCCCTGGGGTCAGGAGTACCTGGGTTCAAATCCAGTCTGAGACATTTAATAATTACCTAGCTGTGTGGCCTTGGACAAGCCACTTAACCCTGTTTGCCTTGTAAAAACCTAAAAAAAAAGAAAAAGAGCTCACAATCTGGTTAGAGGCATTAAGTGTGGACATAAAATAGAATGACATAAAATTATGCAAAAATCAAGAACTAAATTGGCTGACCTAATAAAAGTCACAGTAGGAATTTTTTAGAATGAGTTCTCTTGTGGAGTATTATCAACTAATATTTGCCTACTCTGTCCTAAGTTTAAAAAACTGGCACCAATAATAATCTAATTACTGTACCACACCTCTCTTTTCAGTTTTTTAACACCATACATCTCTCCTTTCAGTGGATCTTTCTTTTCTCTATGTTACTGAAAGAGATAAAAACTATATACTATAAAAAACATCCTCTCTGACTCATGCTTCAAAATCATTATTCATTTTTATTCAGCCTTTTTTCCTGAAAAGTCTTATTTCCAGTAGCTCCATTTCCCATCCTTTCCTAAATCTTCTAATAACTGACCACATTGATCATTCTCTTTCCTTCATTGATCATCAAACTTTTGTTCACTATGTAGACTTTTCCTTACTACCTACAAACAAGGCAAGAATCGCCATGTATTTTAAAAAAAGTTCCCTGAACCTGCCATCACAACTAGGTTTCATGCAACTTCTTCTTTCTTTAAAAAGAATCATTTGGTCCTGCTATCTCCATAATTCACTATCCATATATTCCCCTTCTTTTTGCAAACTGTTTTCACAATCAATCCACCACTGTACTGAGACTATTGAGTCAATTGTCACCTAAATACAAATGTGTTAGACCTCATGTATCTTTGCCTCTTTATAATCATTAATCTTTTACATAAAATCTCCCTGCCATTGGTTTCCTTCAAACTATACTCTTCTTATTCTTCTACTTGTCTAGTTATTTCTTCACAATCTTTTTTTGGGATCCTCAGATATCCCATTCCCTACTATGGATTTCCCATGAGGTTTTTTTCTGGACCCTATTGCCTCCTTTTAATATGTCTTCCTGATGATTTCATCGATTCCCAGGGATTCTAGTATCATCCCTATCTACAAGAAAATAAAATAGATGCATTAACTTTGTCTTTCTCTTACTAGACATTGTCACCTGCATATTTATACCTGAGAGAACAATAAACTCTACATTTCCAAAAAAGAAGTCATGTTATATTTAATCATCCTCTTCTTAAAAGCTCCTATTTCTCTTTAAGGCACCACAGTGTTCTCAGTCACCCAGCTTCATAGTCTCATAATAATGTATAATTAATCTCTTCTCCATATCTCAGATAATCAGTTGCTGAGAACTGTTGATTTTACCTTCAGTTACATCTTTCATGACCATGCCCTTCTTGAAACTCCTTCTCTCCCACCTTAGTTTAGGCCTGAATTATTTCTTACCTAAACTAAAAAGAAATCATGTTTCTAATTGATCTTTTTGTCGCTGATTTCTCTTTTCTTGAATCTATCCTCCATGTAATCATCTTCCTAAGACACTGGCATAAGTCATGTAACTCCCTGCCTTAATAATATTCAGTGGCAATCTAGTACCTCTAGGATAAAATAAAAACTCTTTGATCTAGTGGGCAGAATCCTCCAAAACATAGGTCCAATCTCCCTTTACAACCTTATTTCATATTACTTCCCTTCATATAACCTATATTCTGATGGAAGTAGACAACTAACTATTCTAGGGGTTTAATATTACTGCTCCTATCTCTGTGTATCAGCACAAGCTTACCTTGTTATCAGGACACAGCCCACAATTAACTTTTACCTTTGTAATTTATTATTTTACATTAATGCTCAATGCAGTTGACATTTCTTCCAAGTCTTGAATTACTACCATCACCACTTTTCCTCCCCTATTGTTACCACTTCCATTGTCCCAAATTAGCTTATGCCTAGTACCTTATATTGTGCTTTTTTCATAAATGTCTATTTTGAGTGTAAGTAAATGAATTTAAATTTAATATGTGTATATATTTTATCCCTAGAAGGATTTAAGCTTCTTGAGGACATAGACCAATTAATTTCTACCTTTGTGTCCCCTAGACCTAGAAATATGCATATAGATCCTATAAAAAAAACAATTAAATTCAATTTCTCTATTATAATCCAAGAAGAGTGGAACAGAGTCAGGAAAGTCACCTCAGTAAGGCTTCTTCATCCAGGAAGGACTATATATACATAATCTCTCTCTTAAAGTCTTCCAACTAAATAGCAATTTATCTACTGGTATCACTGGATAGCCTTTGGGGGGAAGTGGGGTGACTGCCTTTGTATTACACAGAATGAGCAACTAATTCTCTGTTCTTTATTGTGAACCAAGGGTATAGACTTGAATTCTCTATTTTTCCATGATCTGTGTTTATGCAACATGGGGATGCATAGGAAATGGCTTTGAGTTCCATATTTAGAAAACAATGAACATCATTGTAACATCATTCCCTGAGTGGAAAGATAATAGAAGAAAATGTTAGATAAATGCTAATGCTAATGTTGTGGATGAGCCTGCCAATAAGACATTTATTTGATAATTTGACAGGAGAAAATCATAATGTAACAAATATCCCTTAATGGGGGTAAAGAATACCAGCATAAAAGCCGGAAATATTTGAGTAGTTCCTTTGGTAACTTCCATCTCTATTGTCCTCCTGATTCCACAGCATTCCCTCCCCCATGTTGGCTGTGGTTAATCTCCCCAGAATTGCTTAATAATAGTAACCCATACCTGAAAATTGAAACTTAACTCCTTTGCTGATCTCCAGCTTCAATGATCAGAAGGCATATTTCCTCTTTGCTTTTTTTTCTGATAGTTTTCTGAAAGGATCCACTGGAATGCATTTGTATTCAGTCTTGAGCATGTTTTTAACTGGAATCGCCGTATTTCAAGAAATTAAAAATCAATGAACCAATATTTATTTAATCAATATTTTTTGACTACTCACTGCCTCCATTCCTCTGTACTGTGTGCTGGTAGGAGACAAGAGAAAGATCATCTTTCCTGACGTCAGAGAATCCACCATTTGGTAGAGAAGATAAAAATCTACCCTTGAAATGATTAGAGAATAGTTAAAACTGGAGGTGCCCATTTTCCCTGCAGAAAAAATTTAGACAAGTGAGATATAAATGTGATTTTAAAATAATGAGGGGAAGTTTGGTTGGAGGAAGTGTGATTTGATGCAGTCCTTGAATGCTGAAACTAATTACTAATTCTTGACTTCCAGTTCTCTGTCCCAGACCCCATTTTCTTACCCTGCTGCTTATAGCTCAAATACCTGTAAAGTTTCCCCCCTGCCCTCCCATACCCACATGCTGATGACTGATCCCCTCTCAAATGAGAAGATGCAAGCCCAATATTAATAGCTTCCACAGCTCAATCCTAAAAATAGATAAGCCATTTTTGGTCTTTATCAAAACAATATCATGATGAGTCACTTATTTTGTAGGAATGTGAATATTCATAAAATAATAAAACATTCTGATAATGTTGCTGAACCTCATTTTTAAGAAAATACAATTCTGTGAAGTATGTTAAAATCTAAGTTATCAATACGATAAATGTGAGAATGAGACAATTCACTTCCCTGAAGGATTCACAGCAGGGAGCCTTTAAATGGCACAGTTTCCTGTCAGTGAATTTATGTATGTATTTACATTGACTTGATCTGACAGAGATACTTCTAATGCTATGACCAGAGAACTAAATGTAAAGCTAAAAGGTTAGAAACTGAATGAGTCAGAAAAGATTAAACTGAAGAGTTCCAGGAACTGTTATTTTTTTAACAAACAGGATCTGATTTTCACTCTTTAGGGCTTCTTCTACCAAAGGTTTAACTGCATGCCAGAAGAGATCTTGATCTTGACCTTATGAGGTAGAGGACCCTGATCTTAGTTTCCATTCATTGTTTCCTCCACTCACCTCGACAGATATGAGGTGTGATGATGAAGAACCACTAAGGGATAAGAAGAATAGATAGTCCAACCAACAAGTAGGAAGAAAAAGTAGAATTGCACTGGATAGGTCAGGAAATGTGAATACTGATAAAAGATCGTTTGATTTGAGATTTGAGAGATCACTGGCAGCTTTGAAGAAAGCAATTTCAGTTGAAAAGTGAGTCAGAGCAAGGAGTGGAAGCAGCAAGTATATTAAGAATATTCAGGGGCGCCTAGGTGGCGTAGTGGATAAAGCACCGGCCCTGGAGTCAGGAGTACCTGGGTTCAAATCTGGTCTCAGACACTTAATAATTACCTAGCTGTGTGGCCTTGGGCAAGCCACTTAACCCCGTTTGCCTTGCAAAAAAAAAAAACCCTAAGAATATTCAATGGTTCCTACAATTGCTTATAGTATAATATCCAAAATTTTAGTGTTTCATTTAAGAACTTTAATCATATGGTCTCTGTCTATGCACATTTATCCTTTATCATCTCCTGGAAATATAGAATAGAGAGTTGAAGTTGACTCTGTGAATCTCATAAAACAAGTCCAACAACCTATTCATTGCAATAATTGTTTCTACAACTTTCCCCAAGTTGTTGACCAATTTTTGCTTCAACACCTCTAATGATGGTAGGTCACTACCTCATGAAACAAACTATTCCACATTGCAGAAGTTCTTCATTATTGAGTCAAAGCCTGTTTCCCTGTATTTTCTGGCCAGAGAGATACACAGTTTGGCTGGAGCACTAGGTATAATGGAAGGACAAAGCATGAAATTCACATTAAGATCATCAACTAAAATCCTTGAGTCTATTACCACCTTTATCTCCCCATCATGAGTTGTACAGCTATTTTCTAAAAATTAAATGTAGGACTTTAAATTTAATTCATTAATTTTTATCTTGTCAGTCAGTCCATCATTCCTGGCAACATCATAATAACATATTTTATGTATTACTTTAAGATTTATAAAGCATTTTCTTCCTATAATCCTATGAGAGATATGTGGAAGCTTTATTATCTCCATTTTACAGAAGAGAAAACAAACTTTTTTGCCTACAAGTCATGCTCATTCTACAAAATTCTATTTTATCCCTTTCAACTACAATTCAATTTTATCCCTTTCAATATATCCCATATACCCTATTAGTTATTCCTTCCAGTTTCATGTTATCTGCAAAATTGATAAAGATGCCATTTTTGTCTTCCTCAAAGTCAGCGATAAAAATGCACCCTCTATTTAAGTCAGGATAACCTAGGCAAGACTCATGATCTTATCACTAATGGACAAGGTTTGTCTCAACCTGGTTCCTTTGTTCAGGCTTTTGTCCCCACTCCAGGTATCACTTTAGGAGCTATCCCTCTCTATACCTCCATCCCTGCCAATAAAAATACTACTCATTCTTACCTACCTCAAATACCTTTTTAGGAACCCTTTGCCTACTACTCAGCCCATATTCTCCTTTTTATCCTCTGAACTTAAATGTCCTAGAGTCTAAAACATGTACTCTAACATTTTGACCTACCAAACTGGTTTCTCTCTGAGTCTTCTCCCTTCAACCATCCTGTGTTTCTAACATCAATTTCTTCTCCTTTTCCATGTCTCTATCATCTCCCAACATTGTTATTCAATAAATATTGGAGAAACTGGGTTAAATTAACATGAGTAGAATTTAATTAAATTGAAAGAGATGACCTCTACACAATTGCCTCAATCATCTTCCTAAGACACTGATATAGCCCCTAGCTTTTGAAGATGAAAATCTCAATTTTCCTCCAAACTTTGTTATCAGAGTTGATGAAATATTCACCCCTTTCATGACTTTGGGAAATCATGTCCAATATGATGAGGAAAGAAAAACTTGGGTCAGAGGCAATTAAACATCTGTATAAAGGTCTCCTAGTAACAAATGCCATAAAATCATTGATGCTCTTGTGATAGTTCAAAAGTATACTCTATTTTGGGTTATCTATTAGTTTAATATGAAGAAGGCAGCCTCTGTCATATAATCCCTCCTTCTGATCTTTTTTTCAAAACTTCCATATCCCAGTGGGGAAATTTATATATCTCATCATTATACAACCAGAGTCTTACAGATCAATTTACATCAAGATTCTCTATATGACATCAGAAATGAGAAACCAGTCAAGTAGCCCTGAGTGAGAATCTGTTTTCCCATGCCAAATAGCTCTTGTCTGCCTGAAGGAAGTTCCCTGGTAGGTAAATGAGATCTCAGCCATCTCTCATAGAATAAGAGGGGTCATGGACAGCAAACAAGCTGATTGTGTCAAACTCTGTAACAAACTCTCTTCAGAACCATCATTGACCTACTTTCTTTTTCTTTCTATGCCTTGAAGAACATAAGCTTACAGTTCCATTGGCCTTTCTGGTATATCTCTTCCCCTATTCCTACTACCACTACCCCAAAGCTCCCATTCCTGCCCTACCACTCCTCACATTAGTGGGATTTGAACTTTCCCTTCTATAATTTCCTGTCTTATTACTTCATGAAAGGCTACTTTAACATCCAGAGCTATGGGGTATAGACTGGGAAAGCCCCTATTGCACTTACTCATCAACATTAAAATTCACTCAGTAATAGAAAATTTCAATAAACATTCTATAAGTATCATTTTTCTGTGGAGCCCAGGATTGGGGAGACATTAAGAAAAGAAGGATCCTTACCCTTCAGGAATTAACAATCTTGTTAGGGATAAAAATGAATATAGTATAAGCCAAGACAACACTGACTCTTGATTGCCATTAAATATTGTATTACCATTACATTATACATTTGGTTTGTGAGGACAATGTACAAGAGATTTTTGCCTGAAGTTAGACTATGTTACTATGAGATGAATTATTTTCCTTATTAATGATTTCATGGTCTAAAAACTCAAACCTAGAGTGATACTTGAATATTTTGATATTAAGCATGGTCTTGAAATTCAAGCCTATAAAGAGGCAACAAACATCATAATAACTAAGTGCCAATACATGTGGCAGAGAAAAATAATTATGAGCAAGAAAATAAGATGGGGGAGGAAGAGAGGGAAAGGGAGAGACAGAGAGAGAGATTGAGAGAGAGAGAGAGAGAGAGGTTGAGAGAGAGAGAGAGAGAGAGAGAGAGAGAGAGAGAGAGGAGCAGCAGTAGTGTTATAGTGGTAGTAATAGTAGTAGTAGTAGTAGTAGTAGTAGCAGCAGTAGCAGCAGCAGGTAAAGTTATCAGGAAAGGAATCATTGAGGAACTGGAATTAAATTAAATTTTTATATCTCTTGATTGGTGCTCAACACATAGTAGGTGCTTAATAAATGATTGTTTAATTAAATTGCTTTGATATGTTTAGCTTGTACTTGAAAGGAGAATAAAGCAGCATATCCTTTGTAATTCCTTTGATGAAGATACATGTTCTGTGCACTGAACTGCAGCTTATTTCTTATTCATTCGCCTTTGTCCTCTTTATTAGAACATCTTAGATGCTTAATGAAAGAAAACAACAGAGCTGGTTCTATTACTGTAATTACACCATGACTGGTTCCTGATTGAAGAGAAAAATACCTCAGGGCTAAGGAAAGGAGAGACAAATGCCACCTGTTTTCCCCATGTTTGCAGGAGGGCAAGTTGCACCCATCTACATACAAACAATGAATGTTCTTATACTAGAAGTTCTTATCATTTCATTATAGGAGGCTCAGAGCAGGTCCTCCCTGAAAACCAGATTTTTTGATCATCATCTTATTTGTACCCGGAAATAATCAGACTAATTTCTTTTATAATATGTTGTAATATTGACTAGGAACTAATTCAGACTAACTTCCTAGTTTGTGTGAAGTGTGAGAATAAGTGAAAGAGAATGAACTTCTATTTCCTTGAATTCACACTGGAAGGATTTTTACCTGGCAAATTCTGTTTTATTTAAAAGTTAAAAGTCACACTACAATAACAACTGTCCAGCCCATCTATTGAAGAATTGGTGACCAAGGATGATAAAAGGTCACTAAAGAATCAAAATGAAACAAGGTGAATGGACCCTGAGCAAAAGTAAACTGCCACCCCAATCTCCCTGAGAACTCCTTTAAATGTCTCTCACATTCATCTCTTTCTTTCCGTTAACTGTGCTCTTACACATACTTACACTCTTATCATTGTACTGAACCCCTCACCATTGTAAAACCCCTCACTGTACTTTCTACAAGTTTGAATCCATGCAGCCCATTTTCAACAGATTTGACTTGTTTTTATTTTTGTTTTTTAACTTAGTTGTTGTTTTGGGGTTTTTTTTTGGTTTTGGTTTTTTGGACCTCTAATTTCAGTAGCACAGGGAGCAGTCCCTCTGCCAGTGTAGATGGGCATCTACTCTGCAACATATAATTTTGCAGAGTTGTTTAGATCACTGAGAAGGTTAGGTGACTTGCCGGGTCTGTATACGTCAGAGACAAGACTTGAATCTAGATCTTCCTGACTCTGAAACAAGCTTTCTATCTCCCCTACAATGTTGCCAAATTTGTCTTACTAAAATACTATATTCACCTTGTCACTCATCTTCTTCAATTTTTTTCCAAATTTTTTTTTACCTAAATAAAGTTCAAAGTCCTTCATTCAATTTTCAAGGCACTCAATCAACAAGTAATAATTAAATGTCTACAATGTGCCATACCATGTGCTAAATACTAGGGCTATTAAATACATTTATTGATACTAATTCCTGCTCTCCAAACCAAGCTTGCTAGTTCCTCTCTCTCTACTGCCCTACATGAACCTTTCATTCTAATTCTGTCTTTTCTTCTCATGAATCCCATCCAGACTTTCCATTTTCAAGGATCAGCTTAAGATCCACTTTCTTCAGCTATGTTAGTCCACATTGATTTCTCCTTCATTTCAACTCTCACAGCCATTGTAGTCTGAACTGCAATATCTTTCACTTGATCATATACTGTCTTGAATTATTCTTTAATTACCTCTTATGTGTAAATCTTGCCTCCTCAGATGTTAGAGCTTAAAGCCCCATACAATCTAGCTCCCCTTTATCAAATCTAGCGTCCCACTCCTACACAATACACCCCCCCCCCACACACACACACACCCCTACACAAACATCTCCCTTTTGTATTGGAAATCCTTTTTCCTTAACCACCTAAGGTTCTGATGATGTTCAGTGAAAGAGTCAGTCCTTCAACAGAGTTCTATTCCCCTGTTTCATAGTTCCTTGCCCAAATTGCTAATGATTATTATTATTAGTTCCATGTCCTGAAGGCAAAAGTAAATACATCTGAGTCACAGGTCCTTTAAGAAAACTTCAAATAATTCTGAACTTTACGTTTCTTCTCCAGAATTTTTTCTCCCAAATACTCTTTTACTTACCTTGCTTGCAGAAAAAAAATTATTCATTAAAAAGACTAAGTTAATAAAACACAGGAACAGATTATAGAATTGACTACTGTGATATTTACTCACATATTCTAAGGTTTAAGCCTCTCTTATAGTAAAACATTCTCATTTTCTCAAATCTCTGAATCAATGACCAGGCCCCCAGCCCATAAATTCTAGAAACAAGATCACTGTTAAAGCACCAACCTTTCCATACATCAAATCAGTCTCAAGCTATGGTTTATGCCATTACAATTTCAAAGAACAGATAGTATTTTTAGTTCAATTGAATCTGCTGCTTCTATGATTTTTGCATGTCCCCAGCACATTGGTATGGTCTCACATTGAGACTGATTAGGAGGCCACCTATGAGTTGTGATTTGAAGGATGCTGTGAGGCATCACCACCCCCACTGTTAATCTGTCATTGGAGAGCTTCCTTCTATTTGTTCTATGTACTCCACAGACACTGAATAAATGTTTCTTGAATGAATATATTATTTTGGGTAAAGGCATTGCTCTCTTCAGGTTCTAAGTTGAAAGTACAGATAATTCCACTTCCTCATTGTGAATTGAGTTTGTCAAATTCTTCCTCCTTTGACATGAAGGATTACAACAGCATGAGAACTTTGGGGATCTAGTGTGAGAGAGCCAAGTGATATGAAAAGGGAGGGGAGAAGAGAGATAAAGAAGATAGTCATGGAATTTATAATCCACTCTGCCAACTCCACAACTTTGTCCAAATATGTCCTGCCCAACACGCTTCTCACTCCCCCATGCTGGTAGTATTATTGTTGTTTTAAATCTAGTTCATAGTTAATTTGGTTGTAGTTATTGTTGTTGTAACAGGAGATTAGCAGGAAATGAAATGTTTGCCACATCTTGCCAGAATTAAGGGTCCAGAGAAGATGGTTTCACCTTCCTTTTATGCTACATTCCCTTGGAGGGTAGAATGGAAGCCTCCAAAGTCCCTAACCCCACTGGTTGTAGTCATATGAATTCCAATAATTCCCAAGGGTAAGAATGAATGAATGAATGAATGATGTTCCTGGGAATAGGAAAGGATATGGTAGATTGCATTTACTTTTTTTTCAGTGGGAAAAGTTAAGAAAAGGATTTTATGAAAAGGCTTGTCATTCCTTGGAGGTCCTCTTAAGCAAATATATTCAAAAACAGTTTGGTGTCCTCAGAACTTAAAGAGAAATTATCTCCATTCTTCACATCCCTACTTTCTACCACAATTAATTCAAGTAGTTCAATATCCAGAGTCTACTCTTTGTATTGTTGCTTTTCCATGAACTTAATGACACTGTAGCATCACTCACCAAAATTTTGTTTTGGAGATAATTTGCAAAATCACAAAAATCCCAGATGAAAGAAACCTTGTGATCTAATCTATGCCTTAACAAGTTACATTATTGATGGCCTTGACAAACTATTTTTGGATTCATGTTGAAATCATAGATTATCTGATTTTCAGATACATGAGTTTGAGGCAAGTCAGTTTCCCTCTTTGGTCCTCAGTTTCCTTGTCTATAAAATAAAGTAGTTTCCCGTTCTAATGCTGTGACCTTGTTAATAATTCTAGCGCATTACTAACTTCCATATATCACAGTTCAACAAAATGGCATTTTTTTTCTATTTCTCACACACAATACTCACTCTTTCAGCATCTTGCCTTTTCATGGGTTGTTCCCCTATACATAGAATGCATTCCCATTTTATTGTTCTATCTTGGAATCACTAGTTTCATTCAAAGTTCAGGACTAGAACCATTTCCCTTGAGTGCCGAGTGTTAGTTAATAAAAATATTGCTTAATAAATGCACTGATTGATGACTAACTTGAATATTCACTCTTTGTTAACCGAATTATCTTTTTCTTGATGCATTATATACATAATATAAAATATTGAATTTGAATTTCTGGGATGATGTGTTGATATCATTTAATTATGGGAATTGTCAAGTCCCTTTTATAGGCAATTTAGATTCTCAAAACCCAGATCATGTGTTTTTACCTGTCTTCCCAATATCAATCATGTTTTCTCCCAATAGCCCAATTTCCAGGATTATGGATAAAATCCAAAGGAAGGCTTATTGCATTCTGTAAAATAGGAATATAATACTGAACTCATAATTATCTTTACCACTATCCTTTTCATAATAGTTATCATAATCATCATTTTCACCATCCATCAGCAACATCACCTTAAATATGATTTGTTAAGCTATAATCAATAGCTCCTCATTGTCATATTTAGTTATTATCTTTGTCATATTTACTAACCTCATCAACATAGTCACCATCATTACCTTTACCTGATGTACCATATTCCCCAATTTTCTCATCACTATCACAGCTATCACTATCATTACCATCATCATCAATGTGATGATGAGAATGGTCATAACTATTTCTATCATCTCTCTCAAACTATTACTAAGATCCAACAATGTCCCTAGTTCTTTTCTCAATATTACAAGAATTTGCATCTTAAGAAATACACACACGAGATATATTTGCATCTACTCCTCCCAGGTAATAATACTAAGGTTCTGTGTTGAAGTGACCTCTGGAGAAGTCAGTAGGTGGGTCCTTGTGGTCAGGGAGGAAAAACTTGATCCAAGTCTCTCCAAAAATATCCAGCAAGCATCTGCCAGAGTATATCCACCCAAGGTTTGAACTTTCTCAAATTACCTTTAGTCTCTTCTAAATCCAGGACCTTCTTCATGCAGAGCTTACTGTTTCTGGATAAATCCTTGGCTCTAGTTCAAAGCCTGGACTATGTCAGGATGTTCTACAGATGCCAGCAGGAAGGCAATGCTAAACGAGCTTTTCCAGCAGGTCCCCCTTCTGTGTGACACGGATTCCAAATCTCAGCCCAGAGTGTCTGTGCTTAGCAATACAATGAGACAGCTGAAATTGCATCCTCATTTCAACTCCCATCTTGAGTGTGTGTGTGTCTGTGTGTGTGTGTGTTGTTGTTGTTGTTGTTGTGGGAATTTTTCTTGAGATGATCGTCTTCTGATATTTTCTTTCCTGAGGCACTCTATTTCAGGCTTCATATGATATCATGGCCTCTCTTTCCCTGTGGAGCAAACTGATGAAACACTTTACCTTGCCTAAGCATTTACCTCATATATGACTCAAATCTTTAATCAAGCAAGCAAATAAAATAGCACATGAATTGGATAAGAAGGAGAACGTCCTTCGATTTGGAGTTCAGATTTTTAAATCATTTTTCTACAACTTCTCCCCACTTGTTAGATCATGTTCAACTGACCTCTTCCACACTCTGGTACTTCATCTGTTCCTTTAAGGAGTGAGGAAAAAATACTTTCTTTAGTCTTAGAATGATGAAAAAAATTTTCCCTAAATGTGTTCATCTTCATTTGTATAGTATTTTATATTTTTGAAACATTTTCTGCATATGTTGATTTCAGTTAACAGGCCAAGATATTCTGTAAAGTAGACAGGAAAGTTATTCTTTTCCCTGTTTTAAAGATAAATAAAATGAATTGCCCAAGGTCACACAGAGTTAATGACTTTAGGGGTTCTTGCTACATCTGTCTCTTGGAAGGTTGTTCTGCAGGAAGTACAGCCTTAGGAAGGACTGGACTTCTTCCTTACTCCCTTCCCACCTCATTTTATGTGACTGTTTCCATTAGCTAATGGGTCTGATTGAGGAGCAGGGATGGCCTAAATGTAAAATAGGCTGCTGCATCCATGGTATGGTCAGACATGAAAGACTAAAAATTCTCTATCCAACCAACTCCAAAAATTCTGTCACAGTTTTTCAAATTCTGTCATTTGGAATATGTCCCTTTGGGTTAAGGTACTGAAAATTACTATAAAAATTACCAAAAAAAATGTTACTGAGGAGAAGTAATACATTAATCATTTTAGCTAGTCATACTTTAATGTGAATTTGTTCATTAGATTAGCCTTATCAAACAGTAGAGCTCCAAGAAACAACATGAGTGAGGTATGTTTTAATGGGGAGAAAGAAAAATATTTTCCAGAACATGAGATACTATTCAGGAAAAAGATATTATAATGTGGAGTCTCTGGGCAATGAGTGAGTGGTACATAAAAACCTTGGGCTGGGAATGCTGAAAAAAGTAACATAGAAAATGAATACCACAAGATGGCTATCCATACTGAGGAATAACAGGAGGTACTACCAAACCTAAAACTGACAGTCTCAGCAACTGAAACCTTGCCAAACTATGAACAAGATTATATAGACCCCTTCTACATACAAGAGAGAAAGAATTCTCAGTCATCTGAAAGGAGACCCAGATTGACCTGATGCATGGACAGTTAGCAGTCCCATAAGTAGCTTTGTTTGAGGGACACCAAGAGGTTGCTTATCTAAAAATATCTCATTTATACCCTCATGCCATTAGTAATTGTGATAAAAAACAGTCCTTCCCTCATTGATAGTAGAAATTAGAAACTGTCATTATTATGTGTATAAATAATTTGGAATATTATAGAATTATAAGTTGAATTTCCAGGTAGGGATATACTAGGTTAGAGAAAAATAAGGAAAGATATCTTAGAGAAGTAATCTAGTCAATATACTTTTTTAAAGAAGCTACTAAGTGCCAACCATTTTACTCTTTTCTGGAAATACAAAAAAAAGTTGCAAAAGACATTTTATTCTCAAGAAACTCACAATATGATAGATGCACAAGCTATTAAGCTCTCTATATTTGACTCTGGTTATGTCTTTCTCCCTTTCTCCCGTCTGCTTTTTTTTCTGTCTTCATCTCTCTGTCTCTCTCTCTCTGTGTCTCTTTCTCTCTGCCTCTGTCTCTCTCTGTCTCTCTGTCTCTCTCTCTCTCTCTCTCTCTCTCTCTCTCCACTCTCTCTTTTGAAAGTGTATGGATCCCTTCTTAGAATGATGTTCTTTAATAAAGAAAATAAAATAAAATATGTAGTATTACTAAGGCAGTCAATTATGTTGAAAGGCATTTATAATTTTTTTAAGTTAGACACTAGGTTCAGAAATTTTGCTTTAGAATATGGTTACATTATGCTTTAATTGAGCAGTTGGTTTTGGCATCAGAAATCTGACTTCAGATCCCTTCTTTGATGATACCTGTATGATTTTGAATAAATCAATTAACCTTCCTGAATCTCAATTTCCTGTCTGTGAAGTGAGGGTGTTGGACTAGAAACTGAACCTTAAGGTCCTTTTAGGTTCTAGGGACATGATACTAAGACATTCTCATATGATTCCAGAATATAGTAAAGGGAGAATAAATGACCTTAACTCTGGGGGGAGATATAAATATGGATTGAGATCTTGAAGACTGAAAAATGTAAAGGCTGTGTTTGTGACATGGACCCGAGTAATTCACAAATGACAGCCATTTCCAGGGATGGTATATGGGGCATTCAGGGAGGACTAGCATCTCTGGTGTAAGGGCTTATCAAGCAATTCTCTTTTTTGCAGGCCACCTTGACCCAACTCTCACCTATGAATCCAAGAAGCTGTGGAAAAATACAACAACCAAACCCCAGTAAAATAATCTTGGCAGATAAACTAAACTGGGTTAAGGATAATTAACAAGCCTCAAACCCATCTTTGATTTAGGGGGCTATCTACCCTAATCATATAAAGTCTTCCCCCAAAAGAATGAGCAGATAAGAATAATTTGTTCCAACAGCCACGAAGGTGCCTTAACCATGTGAGATGGAGTTACTTAGAACTTGGTCAGACATCAATAATGCTAAAGTCATCCATTGCATCATTGTCCATCATTTATCATCTTAACTTTTGTCTTGCCCCTGGACTTCATTGACTCTGGAAGAAAGTGCAAGGCTGACTACTGTGCAACTCTACTTCACTTAAACCCAATGCAAAACAAATCAAGACATCACCCTGGGATGTGATTGGGCCTCTTTGAAAATAAAGGAAAAACAACAAGTGGTTCACCATGTAGTAAAATCCAATCAAAGATGCTAGTAGTTCAATTGATGGAAAGACAAAATTTTATCTAAGGGTAACAATCATCATAGAAACTGACTAATGATACTAACTTATAGAGAATTTAAAAAACCCTATGCTTAGGCAACATAGAAACCAGTCAACTTCTTAGAATCTATGATATCCACCATTGGTTTGAACATGGATATCCTTGACAATAAAAGAATTCTATTCTTCAAAATCTCTTCATTTTTTATTTTATACAATATCTCTCAACCTCTTTCTGTCTCTCTGTCTTTCTGATTCTGTCTGTTTCTGTCCCTCTCTGTCTCTTTCTTTCCTCTCCCTCTCCTTTCAGAGCAAATCACTCTTTGTCTGAGGTGGGCTAAGAAAAGTTAAGATTTATACACATATAGAGCAATGGATCTAGTAAAGTATGAACAGAGAAGGAGCCAGGCTTAGGACTTGGAAACACAAAAAAGAACAGCAAACACCCTAACAAATCTAAAGCATATTCAGAAGAGTGACAGAAAATTCAACAATTATGGCATCAAGTTGTTTGACCCATTTTCTTTGTCCCTCTACCTCTTAAAAGTATTTTGATTTTTTTTTTAATTTATAGTGATCCAATCAGAGGATTAGATGATTTACAATTGCAAGACACTTTAGAGGCCTTCACACCACCCCCCTTAGTTTAACTGAGAGGGCACATAAGAACTCAAAGGTATCTGAATAAATATTTAGCAGAATTTATACTCTGGTCCTCTGACTGTAGAGGTAATATTCTTTTTCCCACTTCACTTTCCTTTGTACCATTCTTTATATAAATGAGTTCCTCAGACCTCCTATAAATGCAACTACCATAGCAGATAGAAGGTACCCACTAGAATATGGTAAATTCTAAAATGTATTGGAAGGAAGAGATTGTTCAGAGCAGAGAGCAACTGGTTAGGAAAAGTAAGCTCAGAGGGGAACACTGAATGTGGTGGGAAATTGGCAGCCAAGGAAGCAAAAAAAATCTGGGTTGGTGAGAGGAAGTAGAGAACCAGAATGAGGAAGCAGAGCAGAAAGGAATATGTGAAAATGTTGCTATTTTCATAATTTTGTCCAGAGCTGGTCATCTCCACCTGAATGTATTTGATGTTATTGGGTTCTTACCTTTTACAGTCATATGACTGTTGAATTCTGTGAACCTCAGTTTCCTCACAACTGGTCTGCATTAAAGGAGATATGAATGTTCAGTAAAAAGAGAACCAGATCTAAAGTCGGGAGTTTAGTCCTGACCTCAGACACTTATGAAGAGTGTAACCTTGCACAAGTTACTTAATTCTTATTTACTTCCTTTTCTCATCTGTAAAATGGGAACATACTAGCAAAGGAGATAGCAAACCATTCCAGTATTTTGTGAAGAAAACCCTACAGACAATGTCAGAAATAACTGAATGACTCAACAACAACAAACCACTGTGCCAATGTTGAAAAACAAGATAAGTATCAGCCACTTTCCTTTTCCAGAATGCACTCATAATCATGGACTCTTATCAAAATCAATGGAAGCTACTATCTGTACCCTGACTACCCTAGCTCAGGGGTGGAGTTGCCTAGCAACTGTAAGTCCTGAAAAGAAAGTCAAGAAGACACAAAAGAAAGAAAAGGGGGAAATGAAAAAGAAAAAGGTGGTGAGGACTCCAATCAGGAGTAGGGTTAGGCTTATGGTTTTCACTAGAGAAAGCTCTTTCCACTCCTCAAAAACTTAACCAAAAAACAAATGAGACTGGCTAAACAAGATTTTTCCTTTAACAGCTCAAGCCATTTAGTTGCTAAAATCAGATTGGGATGGAGGGTATCCTGTTACTAGAAAGTAGTAAACTCTTCACCTGTAATAATTTACTTCTGCCTCAATATAAAGAAGTTCATTAGATTATTTTTTTAAGAATGGGTTTTGATAAAAGAAAAGGTTCAGACCGTGTTTAGACATACTCCATTCTTTGTGATACCATTTGGGGTTTTCTTTTGGCAGAAATACTGTAGTCATCTAACATTTCTTTTTCAGATGAAAACTGAGGCTAACTGCTTAAGTGAGTTCCCAAGGAGTCACATAGCTAGGTAGTGTCTGGGGCAGGATTTGAATTAATGAAGATGAATCTTCTTGATTCCAAAACCAGTGCTTCTAAAGCTTGATAATTTCCAATTTCAGTTCATTTCAGGACATGCTAGTCTAATCCAATAACTTTTTTCTCCCCTCCTCTCCTTTCTCATTTCTTTCCCTTTCTTTCCCTATAGCTATAGAGAAAAGTCAGAATACCAACCCTCAAAGAGCTATCAATTGAGTGGGAGGGGCAACACTCAGCCATTGGGAAAAAGGATAAAAAAAATGCCTGAAGGTATGCATGCTAATTTCCATGTGTTCATCCATGAATGTGTTGGCATTTGTATATCAACTTGATGCTCTAGACCTCCTGAAATGTGTTTTTTTTCCCTAGTAGTGATTGTACATCTAGTGAACCATTCATCTCTTTCCACTTCCTCTATTTTATTAATTAACTGAATTCAGGAGTCATTCTGTGGAAAGGGTTATGAGTTGTTCTGTGGTTGAGATGAGGAGATTGACTTGAGATAAATTTAGGAAGTACTATATCATCAGTTAGTATGTGAATCATCCTGTGTCAGAATTTAGGAAAAGGAAACTAGAGAATAGAATTCTGTGCTTGTTAATTGGCCTGTGAAAATGTTTGTTCATTCAAAATATATAGAATATCTCCTCTGTGTCCAGCCTTATGCTATCAGGTTAAATGAGGGTAAGACATTGTCTAAACTTGGGAAATACTCAGTGAACAGTGAGTATTCTGTTCATTAAGGCTAGAGAATGATTAAACACTAGGTTATTGGTTCAGACTCTTAAGAGTGTGTGTGTCCTTGAAATTAAAAAAGGAGAGATCAATGTAGCCTAGACCAACCAATTCAATTCAACAATCATTTATTAATAATCTGCCAGACAGGGTCCTAAGGACTAGGGATACAAAGACAAAATTTAACAATCCCTGTCCTCAAAGAGTTTATAACTCACTGAGAAGTCAAGAAAAGTTTTTGAAATGGAAGAAACATGTTTATTGGAAATAGTTAAAAATGGAAGAATCTCTTCAAGGTATGGCCCCTACCTCATGTAATCCTAAATTTCCTGAAAATATAATCCATGATTTCTTCTTCCCAGTTATCATATTTGCTCAGGACCAGAATCCAGCTTAACCCTTTGTAAGGGTTAAGAGAATCTATCAAGAAAGGTATGATAAACAATGAAAGAAATAGAAGGGGAATTGGAGGAGAGAGGAGGGAGAGAGAGAGAGAGCAGAGGGCTTTGGTGCCTGCCCCTGTTGTCATTCACACGCTACCTGTTGGGTGTCTGATTAGCAATCTCACACATCAGCTTGACCTTGAGTCTCCATTCATTTTCACTCACAAATGAAAGCAAAGCTAACCTCCACTTACACAGGATGCTGATGTATGTTATGCCACATCTGTGTGTGTGTGTTTGTGTACCAGGGTCTCTATGTCTGTGTGTGGTTTCAAGGAAAGGTGCAAGGGTATAGATTCAGAGTGTATTGTGTAAGCCTGGAAAGGAAGGAAAAGGATTGTGGTATGTTCCCTGCCTGTCTTCGAATAGTTTTTGTACAGTATGTATACTCAGGATGTGTCTTTTTGCTTGGAGGGAAGCGTGGGGGTAGTACTCTATGAATGTTTTGAGCTTGCCTGGGGAGCAAGGAGGTGGTTGCATCTGTGTTTGTATAATGTGCATATTGTATGTATTTGGTTAAGATGTGGGAGTGTATGTGTGTGTATTTACAATGGGGAAACCATGGTGATAAAAAATAAAAATTGACCTGAAAACCTAAAGCCTACTGAAACCTTTTGGAAATAACTAAACAGTTAGCATTTTCTCCTTTTATTTGTATGTTTTTCACCACCCTACCATCCCTACCCCCATTCTGAGTTCCCTAGCTGGAATCTTTTTATCTGCTGGAACAGGCTGGGCAAGCACAAAAAGGGCTGGAGAGGAGCCCTCCCTCCCAACCTTGACTGAACTGGGACTGTTTTGGTCTTTCCCATCAACCCAACTGTTTGCTATGATCATCCTGCATATGGAACCTTGTGGGCCTGATCTCTTGGGGAATGGGGGGGGGGTGACCCACTTTTAAGGTTAAAGCTAGGCATTGTTGGTCTCAGTCTGTTCTCCAACTGGGTTCAAAGAAGGGCTAAGAGAAAATTTGCTAAATTTGGTCTTCCTCCTCAGGCCAGACATTTTGTTCCCCAGATGCATTTATCCAGACACCCAATCTCTAGGGACTTAGAGATGAGTGTAGCAGAAATAGGATGCAGACCCTTCTTTTCTCACTTATTGAATAATATGCTTAAATACCTTATTCTGTCTTTGAAAACTTCTCTCTAGCTATTGGACTTTTATCTCCCTCTATTTCCAAACATCTACTTTTTACCTTAGGCAGGTTGATGTCACTGGTCCCTAGACTGATTCCCAGCTCTTAGACCATGCTGTTCTCCCCTCATGAACCCTCATTTATTTTTCTCTCTAAATATGAGATTCTTAACTTTTTTGCATCATAGATATTTTTGGTAGTCTGGTGAACCCTATATGTTCCTTCTTAGAATTATATTTTTATGTGTATAAAATAAAATACATAGGATTGAAATATTTTTTTAATTTATGGACCCCAGATTAAGAATCTTACCTTTCAAGTTCCTACTTAAGTCTTGCCTTCTCTAGAAAGTGTTTCCTTATTATACCAGACCACAGAGTGGATGTCTTCATTCTGTGGATTTGATTCAAAGAATGTTAGAGCTGAAAAGGATATTAGAGAATATATATTTAGTTCAAATCTGTCTTTTAAAGATAAGGAAACTGAGTTTCCCTAAAAACGTTTATATTAAAGGAAACTGAGACCCAAGGAATTTGA
Organism: Macrotis lagotis; assembly: GCF_037893015.1. Classification (NCBI taxonomy): domain Eukaryota; kingdom Metazoa; phylum Chordata; class Mammalia; order Peramelemorphia; family Peramelidae; genus Macrotis; species Macrotis lagotis. The sequence continues at coordinate 324,869,356 of NC_133666.1, forward strand.
CCAATATCTTTCAATAAGTTTAGGTCCACTAATAATTCATCCTTCTATTACATTTAACAATGGAGCACTTTTTGTCTATAATAACTTGTACTACCTACCCTAAAATTATTTTACGGATCTTGTTTCTCTCCCTAGACTAGACTGTGAGTCTGTCTGAGGGCAAGTTCTGGTGTCTCCTCTGGAACCAGAAAGGGCTGAGCCCAGAAAGATAACAGAACAGTATGAAATGACACATAAAAAGAATGGGTTCAAAACAGTGTGTTCTTGACATAATTATGCAGTCAAGGGATCTTGCTTTTCTTGCCCTCCGTTCTAACTTTTATCACCTCTTGAAGTTTTTTCATTCCTAAAAGTCAAGTACTCTCTTTCGCCCTATGAATTCCCAAGGACCAGTGAATCTTATTTCTCCCAAGTCCATTGACTCCCCATTGGCCTCTCCAAATTATCTTTCCAATGTTCCAAATGTTTGTTCTAAGTTCTATGCCATATTGGGAGGGATAATGATAGTGATTGATAAAAGATTTCCTTTTAGTCCTTAGGAAGATAAACATTTTATCTTTTATTTTTGTTTTTGCAAAGTAATGGGGTAAAGTGACTTGCCCAAGGTCACATAGCTAGGTAATTATTAAGTTTCTGAGTCCATATTTGAATTCAGGTTGTCTTTACTCCAGGGTCCATGCACCACCTAACTGCTCCGAAGATTAACATTTTAATGGAAAAAACATACCTTAACCTAAAAACTTCATGGGATTTCTATCATGATTACAAGTTAGTGATGGAGGGAGATATTTCTGAGTAACAGGACTTTCTAATACTCCCTCAATTTATGCCATAAGGGAATTTACCTATCTATATGTCTCTATATAAAGCCCAGGTCTGTCTGCCAAAATGAAACAGGAGCAAGAAGCCAAAGAAGTAGACTCGAAGGCCAATTGCTGCTCCTTCCCAGACAGCATCCTTCTCGTGACCTTAGTTCTCCTCACCCTTCACTACTCTTCCTCTCCCAACCCCCCCCACCTCAGACTTCCCAGGTTCGAAAACTAATTCAGTCAATACCATTGTATAAACAAAGTTAACCTTCACTTCTCACCTGAATGAAAATTGCCCCACTGCCCATGAATTAAACCCTATAACTGAGCATTTTCAAGAATCCATGTTCTTATAACAATGTTCCTCATTTAAAGGAACATCTGTCCTTTGTATAATAACACAAAGAAAAGTATCTAATAGTAATGATAGTTGAATCATACTGTGCTCCCTTTATCTCTGATCTTGGAGTGAAATGCTTTGTCTTCTATTAGAGGAATGTCAGGTGGGGAAATATTTGGCAAAATATTTGGATATTCCCAGTTTCCAAGCAGTGTTCTTAACCTGTGTGTGTGTGTGTGTGTGTGTGTGTGTGTATGTCTATCTGTCTGTCTGTGTGTGTGTGTGTGTGTGTGTGTGTGTGTGTGTGTGTGTGTGCTAGACCCCTTTGGCAGTCTGATGAATCCTTAGAAACCTTTTCAGAATCATATTTTGAAATGGAAAAACATAAAACATATAATTATAAAGGAAATCAATTATACTGAAATGGCATCATCAAAAGATTAAAAAGTACCTAAGAACTTCTTCAAGGAGACCTAAACTTGGAACCTAAAGTCTAGAGGTTGATTGATGACTTCACGGCTTACTAACTCTGCATGGTCTTGGGCATTTCATATAGAAATTCTCAGTGTTCACCTCCATAAAATGGAAGAATTAGATTAGCTTTCTAGGATTCCTTCTACTTTTTAAAGACCTGTGACTCTAAAGGCACCCGGCATAGATAATCACCTATTTCACCCTAATTATGTAACAAGTTCTGGCTGACCCTGAAGAAAGACTTCTGAAACACTGAGGCAAAAGAAAAAGTCAAAATCTTGCCCCTGACATTTATTAGCTATGTGACTATGTTAAAGCCATTTTACTACTCTGAGGTTCTGTTTTTTCATGTATGGGTAAAGGAGAATAATTCCCACAGAAGTTACCCACAAGATATTTGGAAGTCTCAAATGAGATAATATAAGCAAAATACTTGGTCCACTACATAAATATCAGTTATCATCAAAGAAAATCAAACATAGAAAAATCATTGTTGACAACCCTAATAATGGTAAGAATTCTGTAGCACAGTTAATTAGAAAAAGAAGAAAGAAACGAAAGAACAAGAGGAAAGAAGAAAGAAGAAGAGGAAGAAGAAGAAGAAGAAGAAGAAGAAAGAAGAAGATAACCATTTCTCTTTATAATGGTGGGATAGTGGGGAAAAAATCAGGAGAGATTCTTGTCTCAAGTCTGACTAACTAGCTGTGTGTCCTTGTCTAGTTGCTTAACCTCCCTGGGCCTCCATCACCTCATCTGTATGTGAATTATTATTATCTGTAAAATGAAGGGTTATATTATATCCCTAAGGTCCCGTCTAGCTCTAACATTCTATGTGATTTTTTAAAAGTAATAAATTTCCCCCTGCTAACTGCTGATGTTAAAAAAAGAGAGAGTGTCATTCTTTGGCCAAGAGCAAGCAATGCCCCATGGGCCAGGGTGTGCTCAGGGCAAGTGGAAATCAGAATGGACATTTTTATATCTTTCTCAGATTCTTTTCAGAAAAAGGAGAAATGTTTCGATTATACATGACTTTTTCTCCAGGGTGACATGAGTGAGGGGTAATAGGACATTTGTGTGGAAAAAAGCAAAAAGCTAATCCTAGCCCCTGCATGGGGAAGACCTGGTCATCTTCCTGGCCTGAGCCCAACTTCAGAGTAGGCAGGGAGCAATCAATCGCCTATGCAGCCTTCCTGACAAAGGACTCCCAGCTATCCACTCCCTACAGCTACAGCCAAGAACCCCCCCCCCCCCCGCCAGAGTCATAACTTGCCTCTAAGGTGATTTCCCAGCTATATCCAAAGACTTGGAGCTGACAGTCCACACTCGGAGGTCTGCCATGCCATCCTTCTGGGACTGTTTTGGATGCAAAGGAAAAACAAAACATTTTTAATGCTATTTTCAAATAAAACCAGATCTCCTGAGACCCCCAGGAAGGTAATAAAAATCTGTGCAAAAATCTAAAGCAAGTAGCCAGTCCTTCACTGAAGAAGTGGGGGGTGTGGAAAGAGTGTCATTTTTCTATGGGTTTTTTTTTTAAATTGCATAAATATAGTCAAGGAAAATAGAATAAAATATAAACTAAAAATAAATGGTTGAGTCAACTCATCTCTAATGCTTTGCCATGTAACATCTATTTTGTATAATGGAATACGACTTTCATACTCCAACTGCAAATTTAACCTTGGCCACAAGTTATGATGTACATTACAATACACTTTTATTATGTTACACAGTATTGTGGTAGTTTTTTTTAATCTATTGCTAAGCCCCTAACAGTATGTCTGCGTCAATGAAGCCCATCTGTCACAGCCACAGTGGAGACATTATTATGTAAATAGTTCTAGGGCCTCCTTTTGGGGGAATTTAATATACTGTCCTAATATCCCAGTCGGAAAAAAAATGTTTATGAAAAAAAAAACCTTTTTGTTGTTGTTTGTTTCATCTCTGGGAAAAAGCAGGTAGAATTTTTTTAATAGTCCAAATCTCTTTTCTTCCTTTCCTCTCATGTCTTTAAAGCTAATGATATGGTTCCTAATAAAATAAAATAAAATACATGAGAGACTTCTTTTAAACACACCAGTCGAGGTACAAGGCATTAATATCATGAAGCCAAATGCATTAGCCATCTTTTCTATATTACAGTCATATTTCAATAAACTAAGTTTTCTTAGCAGGTGCCATCTTGGATTATTTCTTTATTAGGCTGGGTTATAAAATATGCAGAATGGTATGCAGATTTTTTGTTATTTATTACAGGTTTTAAACCTTTGCCAAAATCCATACATCTAAATCTTCTCCCTTGGAGGTGGATTAGTACCACCTGGAAGGGAACAGAGACTGCTCACTGCTCAAGGGTGGCAGGAGTCAGACTGGCTGGTAAGGGAGAGCAAGCTAGTTTAAACCAAGTCTATTTTGTAAATAGAAAGATGCCAGCACCCAGGGCCTCTGCCTGAATCCTAATTAACAGAGAATAAATGCTTACATTCCCCAGTGTACTACAAACAACAGGGTCTAATAAGGAAAGGGAAAAAGTAGACCTCCCCCTACCCTTTAGTATCCCAATGTTTTTCAACCCACCCATCCATCAGTCATCCATAGGATCATAAGATGATAGATTAAAAGCTGGAAAGGATCTCAAAGAGAAACTCTTATTTAACAGATGAGGAAACTGAGACCCAGCATCAGAAAAGTTTCAAAAATTGAGATTTAGAACCCAAGTCCTTGGACTTCAGAGTCAATGCTCCTTTTATTGAAATCAGCTAGACTTTGAGTGCCCAATCTTGTGTCTGCTTTTGGAGAATGCCTGAGCATGTGTACGGGGTGGGGGGAGAATGAGAAGAAGCATAGCACATTACCTTTCCTCACGTAGAGTACAGGTTAATTGGAAATAGAAACCCAAATCCCATGAAAGAATTTGAGAAAGGACAGGGTTCTATTTTTTTGCTCTCAGAGCACTGCAAGGTTTCAGAAGTTAACATAGAATGAAATAATCAGGGATGATGAGAGGTGAGAAAGAGAGGGGGGAGGAGGAAGAGAGACAGAGGGAAGGAGGAAGGAGAAGGAAGGAGAGAGAGAGAGAGAGAGAGAGAGAGAGAGAGAGAGAGAAAGAGAGAGAGAGAAATATATATTTATATAATATATACATATATATAATATATATATATACATATATATATATATATATATATATGAGGGGATGGGGAGAGAGTGTCTTCAACTATGTCTAAAAAGCAAGGATTGAAAGGGAAATTAAATAGATGGAGAGGAGAAACAAGAAAGCTTTCTAGGCAAAATAAGAAGCACAAAAAAAAAGAAACTCTGAAGTTAGGGAGATTCTAAGGAACACAACCCATTGGGAGTGGAAGGAATCTGTTTGAGAATGATTAGGGTTGAATAATAAGGGTGAGATCTAACTGTGGAGGGTCTTGGATGCTAGATTAATGAAGGCAAAAGTTTGCCTTTAAGCACAGGGATGGTCTTATGGATAAGCCAAGGGATTTCAAGAAAACCTTCAGGGCACAGATCTCTTTAACCTATTGATAATATGCTGATATTCAAGATCAGAGATTCTTTTAGATAATTTTAGTTATTGCCATAAAAATGCTACCATATATCCCGCCCCTCCCTTCCCCCCAACCAGGAGATATCACTTTAAGTTTATTTGTCTACATGAATTATAGATCTGGGAGCAAGTTTTGATGGGAAAGTTAGGGAGGATACAGGATACTTGGAATTTGAAAATGAAGCAAAATAGGAACCCCCAGAAAGGGAAAAAGGGCACAGAAAGAGGACTGGGACAAGGGACCAGACAGAGGGGAGGAGTAAGGTACTAAAGACAAATGTATAGTTTTTTTCCCCTGATCCAGCCTTCTATTACAGTATTTAGTACAGTAAATTGCTAGAACAGTAAATGAATGACAAGTATCATTATTTGCAACATTGTCTTTTCCTAACTCTTATACCCTGATTGTACCTCAAATTAGATTTGACCTGAAAGTAGGCATAACCCATCCCTTTTTTGCAGTCTTCATTGGAGGTTGCAGATTCTGGAAGGAATCATAAAAATAACTTCAGTCCATCCTCCACTCAACTGTCAAAGTGAAATTCCTTAATCAGACCATGTCTTTACACCCCTCAACAAACTTCAGTGACTGACTACTATCTCCAGAATAAAATAAAACTCTTTTATTTAAAGACCTTTACAGCCTTGCTCAAACCTATCTTTCTAGGATGACTTTATGATCCATTACTCTCATTCATTCATTCATTCATTCATTCATTCATTCTCTGGTCTTCATGTTGTTCCTCTGAATACTTCTACCTTCCGGCTCCATGACTTGGTGTAAGCTGTACCTTGTGCCTGGAATATACCCCCTTCTCAATGCTCATTCTTATGAGCTAGCATTTATTGTGTATTTTAAGGTTTGCAGACTGAATCATGTAAGTTTGTATGTGTTTATGTATGTATATACATATATATATGCATATACATACAGACACATATATGTATGTGTATATTTAACATTTAATTTTCACAATATTCCCAGAAAGTAATTGCTGTTATTAATCCCCATTTTCCAGATGCAGAAACATAGATAGAGGTTGAGTAGTGTAGAACCACCAAGTTAATGTCAAAAGCAGAATTCAAACTCAAGTTTTTGTTTTTGTTTTCTATGTCCAACTTTCTCTCTACTGTGCCACCTAGTGCTCATCTTAAATACCATTTCTTGCATGAAGTCTTTCCTGATTCCCTCTAACTGCTAGTGACTCCTTTCAAAATTACATTGCATATATATATACATACACAAGCATATACATATATGTTTGTATACAGACATCTGTATATATACATATTAACAAACATATACATTAATACTCATACATATACACACATATAAACATAAATATATGCATGTACACATGCATATATAAATATACCCACAAACATGCACATACCTATATTGCTCACATGTATGCTCATACACATAAATATTTATACACATATAAACACACATGTGCATATAATGTAAATGTGTGTGTAGCATATATACACATACATGCATAATATGAATTTATATGTGTGTATATAACATATATTTATATATATATATATATATATACTTCCCTAGTAGAAAATAAAGAGACTGAGAAAAGAGACTAACTTTTCTCTTTTTTGATATTCCTAGTAGCTAATACAGTGTTTAGCATATAATCAAGTCAATGAGCATTTATTAATTCAATAAATCCAATCCAATAAATATTATTAAGTTATGTGGCAGGGACTGTGCTGAGCACTAGGGATACCCTGTCTTCAATGATGTAACAATCTAATGGAAGAAACAACCTACCAAAGGCAGCAGGAAAAGGGAAGGGACACTGGGGGGTATTGGACATTAAGCATCTTGGAAGGTAGGGGATGCAAAGTGGAGTGATTTGTTAGTCTACTTTCTGCCCCCTATTAAGAAAGACTTTCAGAGGAAAAGAGGCTGAGGGAGGTAGTGTCAGTCAAGACTTGAGGTAGCAGAATGGTGGTGAATTTTGAAGTGATGACTTTCTCCTGGGAGCAGCATCTTGTTCCTTAGAATTGAAACTCAGCAGATCAGTAGATGTAAAGTGGAGTTTTATTTAGTACCTACAATGTGTCAGCATTAAGTACTGGAGGCACAAAGAAAGATAAAAATAGTCCCTGCCCTCAAGAAGCTCACACTCTAATGGAGAGAAAACATTTAAACTATGTTCAAGGATGATTTATACAGAATAAATTAAAGATAATCAACAGTGAGAAGACATTAGCATTAGTGGGTATCAGGAAAAGACTTCCCATAAAAATTGGGGTTTTAGCAGGGATCTCACAGAAGTCAGGAAAGACAAGAGAAAGAAATGACGAGGGAAAGAATTCAGGCATGGAAGACAATCAGTGAAAATTCAGAGTCATGAGATATGGAGAGTCTTCAGTGGGAATAAAAGCAAAAAGCTCAGTATCACTGAATTATTCAAGACATGTAGGGGAATAAGATATACAAAGACTGGAAAGGTAGGGAGGGACCCAATTATGAAAACATAGTAGGTGGGTAATAAATGTACCTTCATTCATTCATTTGGGGAGGGGTAGGAAATAGGGTGGTTATCTGCAGGTCCACCTACCTCCCTTCTGAAAAGTCTCCAAAGTGTGACTTGACTTAACTAAATCTGTCCTAGCAAGTTAAGACAGGAATATCACCTAGAATCTTTCTGGAGACCTCTGCCTAATTGGGCAAATGAGTACAGAAAGGACAATAAGGAAACAAACCAAAGCCTCAAATTCACCCTTTAGAATGAAAATACCTGTGGAAGAAGATCTCAGCTTTTTCCAGCTGACATTTTAGTTAACACTAACACCTTAGTTAAGAATTGTTACCTCAACCTGAATTAGGTTATATCCACACAAAATCTGACAGGAATATATAACCTAGGTGGTTGACAGGGAGCCCCAGTATATAGGAAATGAGCACTGAAAGGGGAATTAAGACTGCATGAAAGACAAACATTAGAACTTTTTTTGATCCTGGCCCTGATTATGCCAATTCCCCTCAAATTACTACCTTGGCCCATATAATACAGGTTGCCAAGCCCAGGTCTATACCTATAAAGTACCATACTATAGGGGTCTGACAAATGTTGGGAAAAAGGAAGAGTGCTTTTGATGTATAAGATGCAAGGCATCATGATTTTTTGTCTTGTTATTATTAGCCTCCTCCTCCTCATCATCATTATGTTGGTCATTTAAAAGCACTGCATGGTATCTGCATTGCCATTCAGCTCCTGTGGTGACTGAAGTCATGGCCTAGAATGGCAAATGTTCTTTGTCTGGCTGACCTCAGAGTAACCACACCTGGCCTAGCCTTTCTCTCATCCAGGACAAATTTAGCAGCTCCCCAGATGTATGGCTCAGAATGCCAGCAGCTGATGAGTAAGGGGAGAAACACCGTGGGAGGGGGATAGTGAAGCAGCCATGTGAAAATGTAAAGGGAAGGAAGCCAGAACAAGCGACAGCTCCATTTGGAAGCACCCCTACCAGGGTCCAGATGTTCCACCAACCTGTCTCAACCACAAACCTAACTAGAAACATCTCCATGAGTTTCTCTTCCTTCCTACTGTGCTCTCTCCTCTCCCACCCTTTTAACCCTCTTCTTAGCTCCCATTTTCTCTGTCTGTCTTAGTCTTTGTTTTTTAGGTTTTGGCAAGGCAAATGGGGTTAAGTGGCTTGCCCAAGGCCACACAGCTAGGTAATTATTAAGTGTCTGAGACCAGATTTGAACCCAGGTACTCCTGACTCCAGGGCCAGTGCTTTATCCACTACGCCACCTAGCCACCCCTGTCTTAGTCTTTATCTGTGTGTCTCTCTCTCTCACTCTGTGTTTCTCTGACTTTGTCTCTTTCTCTTTCAGTACCTCTCTTTTCTCTCCTGTATCCTATAATTCCCCCTCTCCTCCTGCTTCTTATTCATCCTCCCTCTCTTTCCTTTCTCACCTCTCTCAACCACCCTCTCTTTGCTTTATACTTCTCTCACCTCTCTTCCTTCTCTTTCCTTTGGAACCATGGTGGAACTACGGTAGGACTGTTATGACACGTACTTTTTATGAGACCTTGGGGTAAGTAGTTTGGACTGAATTTACTCATCTCTAAAATGTCTAAGAGCTGGATAAGATGACTTAGACAAAGCAGCCTCAGAGATATCCTCTAGCTCTAAGGCTATGATCCCCTTGTCTCATCTTCTTTCTCTTTTCCCTATTATTCTTTCTTCCCTTGAAAAGAGAACTGGTTTTAGAAAATGGCAGCAAAGGTTGAATCTTGCTTCTGCTAGCTACTTCTTGTGACCTAAAACAAATCATTTAGCTTCTATGACTCTTGGTTTCTTTATATGTAAACTAAGTGAATATACTCAAATATAAAATCTGTTTTGCTCTTAAATCCCATCATAACCTGCCCTTTTTTCCATTATTTTTATACCCTACTTCCCTCTACCTACTCTACATCAGTCACAATGGCCTCCTAGCTTTTTCTCTGACTCAAGACACTACAGTCTCTCCCCTTGGTGCATTTTCAATGACTGGTCCCTGATGCCTGGCATGCTGTCCCTCTTCACCTCTACTTCCTGAATTTCCTGGTTTCCCTTCCCTCTTGACTAAAATCCCATTCTATAACAAGCATTTCCTAGATTCCCTTAATACTTTCCTTTGTGATAATTTCCAATTTATCCTTTTTTATATTTTAATGCATATATTTTATGCATGTTATTTCCTCCCTTGGATTATAAATTCCTTGAAGGTGGGTCTATTTTTTGCCTTTTTCTTTTTGTATTCCCAGTGATTCATTCAATGATTGGCATAGAAGACCCTTAATAAATTATCTTGATTTTAAGTTTCCTTCTAATCCTAAATCTGGTGGTCTCTCCCTCTCCCATTTATACTTCTTTTCCTTTTTGCAATCTTACTCATCACCCCATCTTTCTCTTTCTCTCTTCCTTCTCTCTCCTTTATTTTTTTCTACTTCTTTTCTCTTTTCAATCTCTTCTAGTCTTCCTCTTCCACTCCCCTATGTAATAAAGCAATACCTTCCTTCCTTTTGGTAGAAATGCAAACTGCTATTAGTGTATATACATAACATAATTCTGGTACTTTAAAGCTGTGGGACCTTCAAAGTAGAATCTGGATTACCAGTTCATCTTTGAAGTATAGAATACTTCTTTTTTTAAGGTTTTTTGCAAGGCAAATGGGGTTAAGTGGCTTGCCTAAGACCACACAGCTAGGTAATTATTAAGTGTCTGAGATCGGATTTGAACCCAGGTACTCCTGACTCCAGGGCCGGTGCTTTATCCACTGTGCCACCTAGCTGCCCCATGAAGTATAGAATACTTCTACATCTAGAAATGGACCCAAATGGAGTCAGTTCTGGGAATTGTTAGAGAGTCAATAGTGTTGGAAAGTATGGCAGGGATAAGAAAAGATGTCAAACTTAAAGCAGAAAAGGGGTCATGGTCTTCTCAGATGTGATCTCAGACTGGGAAACCCAGAGAAGAAATAGGTCATCTGATAATACTGTGAGACCAGAGATAAAGACAAGTTCAACAGAAATAGGGACTGGTCATGCCCCCCCTTAAAAGTCATGCTTGTTTTCTGGTTCCCATGATCTGCAGACAGAAACCCCTCCTGCCTACCTTCTACTCCAGGGTATCTGATCAAACTTCTAGAAAATAAAAGAAATTTACAAAGAAAAGTGAGAACTCAGAGTATTCAATACTTTGTTTTTTGCAAGGCAAATGGGGTCAAGTGACTTGTCTAAGTTCACACAGCTAGGTAATTATTAAGTATCTGAGGCAGGATTTGAACTCAGGTCCTTCTAACTACAGGGCTGGTGCTCTATCCACTGCACAACCTAGCTGCTCTGTACTTAATACTTTTGCCAGATGCATAGCAATGCCAAATCTGACACCTACCTATTCTAGTCCTCAGATAGACTGATATGCTCATTACTCTCGCACTTGCCCCCAGATAGTCTGTTATCCTCGTTGCTCCTATTCAGCAGAATCTCAGTTGTGAGGTCTCAAAATCAAGTACACTTCCTACTTCCAGAGCCTGCACTAAATAAGTTTTGTGCACTCACCACCTGCCCTCTTGGTAAAACTTCCTATAGGTACTCTTACCAAGGGTCCAAATTCCTTACATTTGCACATTTTCCCCTACTTTGTTAGAATTTTCTTTATATCTTTCCATGGTAGATTAAGGTCAGATTTTTGAGATTATTTATTTCAAGTTATTGATTATATTGATTATCACATTAATTTAAGTAAAATTTCAATTCAATTCAGTATACATTTGTGAATCACCTACTATGTGCTAAGCAATGTGCTAAGTTTTGGGGATATGAAAAAAGAAAAAAAGTTCCTGCCCTCAAAGAATTTACAATCTAATGGCAGAAGGCGATATACAAAAGGAAACTAGAGAGTTGTACATAGGAGGTTGATGGAATCAGGAAGTGCCCCACAATCCTGTTTTCTGTAGTTCAAAATCAAGGAGAGTTGCAGCTAGGAAGTAGAGAGTTAACAAGAGCCTAAATCTAGCTATCTATAAAGGAAAGTTATGGGAGGAAGCTAGTGCTCCACCCTTCGGATTTTAAGTTTAATTCAATAGGGATCTGTAGAAAGTTTTTCAGCTAGAGAGAAATGTGATAAAAGCAATTTTTAAAGATAATTAGTTTCTCAATAGTAAGAAGAATGGATGAGGAGACAGTCAAGAGACAGTTACAATAATCCAAGCATAAGATCTAAAAGATCTGGTGATTCAATATGGTGGCAGTAGGAGGAAATCATTTTACTGAGTTTCAGTCACTCTTGTTTTTACAGGTTCTGTCACTAAGTATCCAAAGATCTCTGACAAGTCATAACTTCTCTGTAAAAATGAGAAGATTGAATGAGTTGATATCTAAGGCCCTGTTCTATTCTTTTTTAAAATTTAATATTATTTTTCCAGTTAACAAGTATTTTTCTCTCCCTCCCACTTCCTGCAACATTGAATGATGATAAAAACCCTCATAACAAATATGCTTAGTCAAGCAAAACAAATTCCTATACTATGTTCAAAATATATTTCTCCTTCTGAATTTTAGGTCCATCACATATCTAGGAGAAAAGTGTGTTTCATCTCTGATCCTCTGGAATGATGGTTTGTCATTGTTTTGATCAGAGAGCTAGTGTTTCAAAGTTCTGAGGGGTTTTTTGGGAATGGTTCTAGGTGGCCCAGCATGAATAAAAAGCTGACCTTGCAGTATTTGGGTCTTTCTGCTTTTAGCCAAACCTAGGGAGTGCAAACACAAGCAAGGGCTACCAGAGAAGAGGGTGAATACATCAAACAACAAATTATAAATAGATGCATGTACACACATATAATATTTGTATATGTATATGTAAGTCCTGGTCTAACATTAGCAGATGTTAGAGTCCACATTCTTTTCCTTCATCTTCACTGCTTTAACCACTAACAAAAGTAGAAGAGGTGACTTTACCTAAATATACCATCTGCCAAAGTCCCTGATTCACCCAAAAAGGAATAAATTTGCTTCTTTTATCATATAAATCACTGACATTTGCCTAAAACTGGGTTTCTAGCTATGCATCATTCACATCATCTATTCCAGGTTCTTTTATAACATTTTTGTGATATGACTGGAAATGTGTGCGTGTGTGTCAGAAAATGAGGTGATATGCTTTGGTTTATGTTTGAATTAGAAGGAAATTCTGTGGTTTAGATTATGGGCAATCTATGATATATATGTTACTCATACTAAGGGTCATTGGTTTCTGGTTCTACAGAGTTGGAAAATATCTGAAAAACAATCTAGATCAATTCCATAGTTTTATAGGTGGGGGAAAATAAGATTAAGAAAGGGGAAATGATAGAATCATAGTCATAGTCATAGTCATAGTAAAGAGTTGGAATTCAAACTACAGCATTTTGACCCCAATTCCAGTAATCCTTCCACTGTAGCACAGGATATCTATGACATAAGAATAAAAGTCTATGTGATGTTAACTGACCTTTGTTATTATTTGCTTATTTTTTTATTTATTCATTTGTTTATTCAAGTATTTTCTCAATGCATACTGGGTACTAGCCATTTTGAAGTCTAGAAAGATAAATATGTAATGACCCCCTGTCCTCAATGAGCTTATAATCTTTGTAGGGAAAATAAACCATGCACACAAATAATTCTAAAGGAATGCGGTAAGATTTTTCCATTTCAAAATGTACCACTAACAGCTGGGAATAATCCTGTTGGCAGATATACAAAATAAAAGCAGAATGTGGATTCTGAAAGTTGAAGGGAAAAGGAAACTATTTCCTTTGCTTAAAGATTATTCATTTATTAGGGACTAAGCTTCTTCAAATTCAATTCAGAAAAGATATTGGGGATATAAAATCCTATATCAGACATTTGTCTAGGAACATAGACTGTGATTTACCCCATGACCCAGGATGAGAAAAAAAAAACAAAAGAAAAGAAGAGATTTTAATCTGAGTAGTTATGAAGGCATAGTTTTTGTCTATGACTAAAGAGCAGTCAGTCTACCCTTTTCAGTTTAACATTTTCTAATTACTGCATCATTGAGAACAGGTAACCCTAAAAAGGATACAAGAAGTATCCATCAGTAATCATGACACTCCCATGACCAGCAGGGACTAAAAATCCACTGGAGTGATCTGCCCTATGGAAAAGAAAGGCACAATGCCCAGAAAAAAAGAAATGGGATCATCAGAGTACAGGAAAAGCAATTTGGTATCAGAGATGTGAATTACCCCAGTCCCATGTTCTCTGCATTTATGACTGCCACATGTGTGAACTTCCTCCAAAGATTGCTGGCATGTGTCATTTCATAAATATAAGTCTATCATTCCTTTGTAGTCTCTGACTATTCCTTTCTCTGAAGGTATGCTCCTCTTTCAGTGGAATTGGAATCTGTGGGAGAATGTAGCTCATTGTCATGTGATGAGAAAAATCTTCTCTTATTTTTATTTACTATGTTGTTGGAATAAATGGCTTTTTCTTTGAACTAATGGATTATCTGACTATCTTGTAAAAAAAACAATGCATTGAGTGATCAAAGGATATGCAGAGGCAATTTACAGATGAGTAAATCAAAGCAATCCATAGTCTTATGAAAAATTTCTCTAAATCATTACTGACTAAAGAAATGTAAATTAAAGCATCTCTGAGGTACCACTTCACATCTCTCAGATTGACCAATATGACCAGAAAGGACAATGACAATGTTGTAAGGGATGTGAGAAATCTGGGACACTAATGCATTGTTGGTGGAGCTGTGAACTCTTTCAACCTTTCTGGAAAGCAATTTGGAATTATAGAATAATTTGGAATTATTCCCAAAGGGCAGTAAAAATGTGTATACCCTTTGATCCAGCAATACCACTACTGTGTCTAAACCCTGAAGAGATCATAAAAAGGGTAAGAACAACACTTGTACAAAAATATTCATAGCAGCTCTCTTTGTGGTGGCAAAGAATTAGAAAGTGAGTGAATGTCCATCAATTGGGGAATAGCTGAACAATTTGTGAGATATACATACATACATATATATGTATGTATGTATGTATGTATGTATATATATATATATATATATATATATATATATGTATATTATGGAACACTATTGTTCTATTACAAACCAGGAGGGATGGAAATTCAGAGAAGCCTGGAAAGATTTGCATGAGCTGATGCTGAGTGAGATGAGCAGAACCAGAAAAACACTGTACACCCTAACAGCAACATGGGGGTGATGATCAACCTTAATGGACTTGCTCATTTCATCAATCTAAAAATCAGGGAAAATTTTAGGGTATCCATGATGGAGAATACCATCTGTATCCAAAGAAAGAATTGTGGAATTTAAACAAAGACCAAAGACTATTACCATTAATTTTTTAAAGTTGTCTTATTATGTAATTTTGCTAGCTCTAATTTTATTTTTTCCTTAAGGATATGATTTTTCTCTCAACAAATTCAGTTTTGATCAACGTATAGCATGGAAACAATGTAAAGACTATCAGACTGCCTTCTGTGGGGGGATGGGGTGAGGGAAGCAAGATTGGGGGGTGGGAATTGTAAAATTCAAAAAAAAGTCAATGCATTGGTGGTGAAGGACTTTATCTCAAAATGGGGGTAGATTTTCTCACCTGGGGGCAGCTAAGTGGTGCAGTGGATAGAGCACTGGCCCCAGAATCAGGAGGACACGAGTTCAAATCCAACCTCAGACACTTAATATTTATCTAGTTGTATGACCTTGGGCAAGTCAGTGAACCCCATTGCCTTGCAAAAACAAACAAAAAAAAATCCCTTGATTTTCTCACCAAGTAAGAGGGTGTTAGAGATATTAAACCTGTGATAGAAGACTTTTAAAAGAAAAATGATAAGAAAGGGACAAATACAGTACTAGGAACTAGAGGAACTCAAAAAAGAATTCTCATTCACTTCTAAATGACATGGGGGGGGGGGGGGATACGGACCTAAAAATAAAAGATCAATATTTGAACTCTCATCCTAACCCCCAACATTTGCAACCTGTGCTACCATGGACAAATTATACAACTTCTCATACCCTCAGTCTCTTTTTCTATAGAATAGAGCAATAAGCAATACCTATAGTGTCTTGTGAAATGTAAACAATATTTTTTTTTTGCAAACTTAAAAGCGTTATCTAAATGTGAGCTATTATGAAGACGAAAAGGTCTCAATGAGAAAGTCTTCATAGAGAATATAATATCTGATTAGTCTTTGAAGGGTTGGTAGGAGTTTAGCAGGGAATAACATGAACAGAGATGCTGAATCAAGTTGAGGAACCTCAAGGTATGTGCACGCAAAAACTAGTATTCCATTCTGGCTCAAGTGTAGGAGACTGGTGAGAAATTAGATTGCAAAGTGACTTAGAGGTGAGATCTTAGAGAGCCTGAAATGACAGTTTAAGGTCTCAAAAGCTTATTTAGCAAACAGTGGAAAATTACTGAAAGATTTTTTTGTTTTGTCATTTTTTTTGCTTGTTTGTTTTTACAGGGGTTTGCATGATTCAAGTGGTATTTTAGCAAGTTTCATCTTGGGCTAGTATATTCACTCCATGTTTACAGCAGATTGCCAAATCTGACATTGATGACATCTGTCAATGTACCCTCCTCCTCACACAACTTCAAGTCTAGCTCAAGACCTTGTCACCTTTCCTGTGGACTACAAACAATAAAAAAGACACCTAACTATTCTATTTGCCTCAAGTCTCTCCCCCTCTCTGATCTATCCTCTACTCAGATGCTAAGATGATTGTATATGTTATCTTGCATCCTTTCTGCTCAATGAGTTTCCTTTTTACATGTGAGATTGGATAGTAAAGAGGGCAGCTAGGTGGTGCAGTGGATAGAGCCCTGGCCCTGGAGTCAGGAGGACCTAAGTTGAAATTTGACTTCATACACTTAATAATCACCTAGCTGTGTGACCCTGGGCAAGTCATTTAACACCTTTGCAAAAAGCAAAAAAAAAAAAAAAGAATAGAAGATTGGACAGTAAAATCAAGGAGAATAAAAAGTCAAAAACAAATGAAGTTTCAAGTCTTGGTGAGTAGATTAATGCTCTTATGTACAGAATCTGAAATTTAGAATTTTGGGGAAGAGAAGTTGAGTACAACTTTGGATTGTTGAGTTTAATGTGACAGGATATTCAGTTGGAAACTTCTAGAACCCAGGTAGAAATTCAAGATTTGAGATCAGATCTGGAGGCAAGCATTTAAAAATTATTTATATAGGCATGATAGTTGAAAACAAGAGAATGAATTAACTCTTCAAGAGAAAAAAAAAGCATGGAGATAGAAAATAAGAAAAAAGACTGGTAACAGTTTCATGACTGTTTTCATTTCAAAGACAGCAGGAGGAAAGTCATTATCAAATTTATAAAGAATGTCCAGAGAGATCAAAGGATAAATAGTAATGTGACACAAAAGCCTAAGGAGGAGCCAAAGTTTGTCCTGGTGCTGCAAAGGGAAGGGAGGATGTGACCAAAAAAATAGCCATGACTTTTGGGACAGCAAAACCAGTCAAATGATGATGCTGGAAGAAGTATATCAAGGAATGTACTAACAATAAAGAGGAGGCCACAACAGTTGTAGATCATTCTTTGAAGAAATGAAAGTGAGAAGAAAGTGATAATGACAATGGGGTCAATGAAAAACGTTGATTTTTGTTTAATGATGTCACATTATGTTTATAGGTACTATAAAAATTAGTAGTAGTAGTGGTGGTGGTAGTGATGGTGGTGGTGGTGCTGGGTAGTGGTGGTGGTGGTTACAACTACATTTCTATTAATGAAAGGGATCAATTAAAGATAAAAAGTACTGGATATAATAAGGCCTTAGAGAAGGTGAAAGAAGAGGGTGGTCAGAGCCTAAGTGGAAATATTAGCCTGATGAAAGAATCTTGATACTTTCTTCACTGAAACTGAAGGGAAAGAGAAAAGTGAAGATAAAGACAATTTGAGAAAGAAAGAAGGAAAATTTAAAGGATTCAAATCAGATTAACTTTAAGCTCATAAATTAAAAGATCTTAGTTAGGAAAATGGGGCCCTAAAAAGAAAAATTTGAAATAACCCATGTTAGGATACTCCAAGTACAGGATGTCAAAGAAAGGACACAAGGAATTACCAAATAGTAGTGAGATTCCATTTGACATTTGATACTATGAATTTAAGAAGAGCTGGTCAACAAGATTGGATGATTTTCTCCAGACAAAAATTTTATGACTTCATATTCCTTGCAATCTCAACTCTACTCCTTTTTTTCAGTTTCAAGTCTACTCTCTCCCAATAGACTTAAACAGAGAACAAAAAAAATGGTAATTGGCAAGTCACTGCCAAAGAATTGACTCAGGAATATTTACTTTTGTAGCTTAATTAAGAAATTATTTATTACTTTTATACACAAAGGGAAAACCAAATTATGGTCATGCAAGCAGGTCTCACAGAAATATTCTACAAATAAGAGTTAGAAACTGACCAATTTGGAAACTTACCATGGAGCTGAAAAAGTAAAAGATAAATGGGTGATGGTATAGAGTTTTAAAAAATTGGGGGCTGGGATGACAATAAGACAAAGAGAAGGAAATACAGAGTAAGGAGCCTAATGAGAGTATAGTTAGCAGTGTACAGAGGACATGTGAATGAAATTTTCTAAGAGTAAGTACTGCTAGTTGAACTGAAATTGTCCATTGTCCTCCCATGATGTAGTCTTCATTCCCCTGGGAACACATTTCCCCATAATTTCTTCAGGTTAGAAAAACCTAGTTTAACCCCAAGCCTTAACAGTAATAAGCAGTCTTGAAACATTAAAAAACAGGCCTAATGTCTTTATTCCACAGTAGGTATATCAGTCAAGAAGAGGCAAGTGAAGCCAGCAAAGACTAATTGAATAGGAAAATAATGAAGGATCAATAGTACAGAGATTGTGAAAGGGATAAGGAAGAATAATAGAATAGTAGTTCATAGATTTTAGTACTGGAAGGAGCTTTAGAGTTTATCTTTGCTAACCCCATTTTACAAATGAGGAAACTGAGATTCAAAGAAGTTTTAACTTATTCAAGACAACCCTGGAAATATGTGACTGAAAAAGGATTCAAATCCATATCTTCTGGCTCCAAACTCATTGCTCATTCTCAAAGATGTGAAGATGTGAAAGAGGAGAGACAAAGAGTTTGTAGTCATAGAAGTGTGTTAAATTAGAGATTTTGAAGGTGGAATAGTTCTGAAAAATGATTAGTTCTATGAACTTATTGATAACTATGGTTGTCTGAAAGCCATTGGAATAAAAGAACTGAAAGAAAAATTAGTCCATCAGATTAGTCTTTAATAAGCACAAGTTCTTAAACAATCTTTTAACCTATTCATCTTTTACCTCATAATTGATGGAATTACTTTATTCCTCTTCACAGAAGATGCAAGCAACATGACCCATCCTACAACCCATCCTTCTTACTTGAAACTCATTAGAATGGTTCTTAGGGATCAACTTTCCTAATTCTCTCATTTTAAAGATAATGAACCAGACCCAGCAAGGTTAAGTTGTGCATCACACAACTAGTAAACAGTAAAGAACTTGAACTTGAATCTAGAACTTCTGAATTCAAATCCAGAACAATTTCCAGTAACAGTGAAATAGTTATTTCTCAAGCACTTGCAGTATAACTAACCCTTATTATAGATACTCTGAAAAATACAGGGAAATAAGATATGATCCCTACCCTCAAGAAATTTAGTAATAAGCAAAGGGATCTCATGTTAGTGTGGTAAAAAGATCCCTGGAGCTGAGGGTTAGAGGTTCTAATCCCAATTTAACAATTAGCTCATTATTTATTAGGACCTAAGTTTCCCATCTCCCCACCTCTTCACCCAAATAAATGAAACAAACTTTGAAGGGAAAGAAGATGTAGTTCTAAGGAATTCTCCATCCTGCTCCCAAATATTCTTCCTCTTGACACAGAGGATTTAAGTTAAGGGAGCAGGAAATCCTACCTTAGCTTAGATCAAAGTCTATTTGAGCCCAGATTAGTTCATTCTGAGATTGTATACCAATATTGCCCATGGAGACCATCACTATAATTCAAGAGAAAAAGTAGTATTTCCTCCCCAAAACTTATATGAAAGAAAAAGGAATAGTTGAATATCTTCCCCTACCCCCCCCATTACCTCCATCCCAGTCAAAAGAAAAAACAACAATGACTTTTACATATTTTTTAAGTCAACCAACCTATCTATAGCTCTCTGCCTTCTACCCAGGTTTCTGAATGGCACTAAGTAGTGGCTGCTGATCTGTTCTACCCACCTAATTTTTGTCTATTCCAAATGCTTTGTAACTTGGTTCAAGTTATTTTCTTTTTGTGCCTCAGTTTTCCCAACTAAATATAAGGTTAGATTAAATCACCATTAAATAACTTTCAATTCTAATATTCTTTTACTGGATTATCTATAAACTCTCTTGAGACTGTTTTTGTGATGAATTGTCTTTTATGAGATGTACAAAAATGATAAAAAAAAAAAAAAGAACACATATCAAGTCTGGCTCATCCCCAGTACTGCCAATGGATCATCTTTTTAGAATTTCCTTGTGCTTTGCCTTGTTCTGAGTGCTCAAGTTTGCTGATCACTGGGACTCCTTTGAGGTTTTTTCCTCCCCCAGTGATATTCTAATAGTTCAATAGAGAAAACTTTGGTAATGCTTACCAGTTGTGAGGGGAGCAGAATCCAATACTAGTACCTGGACTTGTAAAAAGACAGAGAGGATACATACTTTTATTGAAGTTGTAGGCTAGTAAGAAAATGATTATGATTATGTCTGTTCTACATATACCTCATCTTTTAAAGAACTTCCATTTGATTAGCTCATAGAAACCACTGGTCTTCACAGATCACTTACGGAAAAATACAATGGAAATAGATATTTTCTTTCTTTTCTCTTTGAATTAAATTAAACCACTCCATGCTGTATGTCCCATCAAATCATTCTTGGAATTATCTCCCCAAAACCAGACTCACAAAGACTAAGTCAAAGAGAAAGAATCCCCATGCTCATTGATTCTAATACCTGTATGCATGAATTCATAAACCAATGGAATATAGGTTGGATTTGTCAAGGAAGGATTCTTGGAGGAGGTCAGAATGGAGTTTGAGCTAAAAGGAGAAGTATAATGTCCTTCCTGGAAAGTTACTGGCCCCCTGAAGAGAGTACATTGGATGGTGACTTAGTGGATTTCATCTCAAATCCTAGGGAAAAAATACTTCCTAACAAATACCCTAATAATAATGCATTAAGAACATCACCTCCTATTAGAAGAATGATTATTATACAATCCCATATTCCTCATAAAAATAGTAACACATTTCTGGGGCCATTAAAGTTTGTAAAGTGTTTCTTCACAACATTCCTGGGGGGCTTTGTAGGGCACCTAATATTATTTCCATCTTTTAAATATAAAGTCCCAGAACAGTTAAAGCAAGTAAGTGTGTCATGAACCCCAGTCTCTTGATTCTAACAACACTAACTGGTTCTTCATGTCACTCCCACAAGACATTTCTGTGTGATGAGAGGAAAGAGAATGCTGTCACCTTCCTTTTGAAAGTGGGGTAATGAAGGATAGATAAGGGAATACATTGCTCAAGGTCACAAAGTCATCTGAATACAAACTCTGGTGTAGTTCTCTCCCAAACCCCTACTAATTTCACAAACCAAACTGTCCACAGAGCACTTTGCAATCCCTCTTGGGTCTTCCTAGACTGGCTGAGAGCAGGGAAATGAGGCCTGAGATCTTGAGGTTGACATGGACTTTGATGTCTTTCCAAGTACAGCAGGCACTGGAAACCACCAGGGCTTAGGGAGGCAAAGGGGAGGTTTGCCAGGTTTGCCAGTTCCAGGGACTCTTTGAGGTCAACTCTCCTCAAGTTCCAGCACTGGGCAAAATTCAAGTACCCAGAGTCACAATAAAGAAGGAGACATAAAATAGACATCTTTTCCCCCACTCATAAAGCTCATGGAGGTCCATAGACCAAAGCAAAAGTCTCTTATCAATAGCTTTTTGATGAGTTCAGTGTAAATGGATCAGAAACAGATGGATTAAGTTCCCCTTCAAATATACATGTGCTGGGGAGTTAGGAGGAAGAAAGTGCTTAGGTCTATGCATTTCTTGGGATTGGCCAACCTCAACACAGTTGCAAAACACTGTGGGAATATTTGCTGAGTCCCAAACACTGGCTGGTTCTCCCAACCCTAAAAATAACCAAGCTGTCCAGCTGCTGGATGGATATTTTCACGTTTGTCTGTTTTTTTGTATTTTTTCTTCTTCCAAAGCATTGGCTGGTAGCTGGGGTAGGGAACCAGTCTGGAAATTGAATAACTCCAGAGGAAGCTGTTTTTCTGAAATATTTTTCTCTCTATATTTACTGACAACATACACCTCACCTGGAGGGTCCTTCCATTGCTTCCATTTCTTTGGATCCTACTTATTCCTCAAGGATTACCTCAGAGTCTAAATTCTTTTATCTATCCTTTGAATGTTAATAAAAGTTAAAATTATGCACCAGAGCTGGAAGGTACCTTAGAGATTATCCAATCCAACCATCTCATTTTAAGATTGAGAAAATTTAGGCTCATAGGGATGAAATGATTTGCCCAAGGTCTAGCAGGTTAGAAGTAAAGAATTCAAATTCAGGTCTTCTGGTTCTTCTACATCTTCCTACCTTTCCCTATTGTCTATATCAATTAGTTGAATATTTTCTTATAAAAGTATTTTCTACTATTGTCTTGAATTCTTAGACAATTTTAAGTTGTTATTCAACATATCATGTTTGTGCTTTGTTTCTTCGACTAGTTTATAAATTCCCCATTGGTTGAGAGCATGTCTTGTGTTTATTTGAACACCCTCCCACCCTCATCACCTTACACAATGACCTACACACTGTGGGTGTTCAGTGAGTATTTGTTGATTTTAAATCATCAGTTCCCATGGCTTCAACTGTCACTTCTATAAACAATTCCCAAATTTATATGCAGTCTGTATATTGTATGTTTCTCCAAAGATTTTGTTACCTCAAACTCACTATGTCTAAAATTGAACTCATCTTCCCTTTAAAATTTCTCTTTCTGACAGACAGCCTTGCACTTTTCTTTGGATATCTCTCTCCTCCTCCTCATATACACACAGAGCCAAAGCACATCAGTCTTATATACTATTAAGTCTGCTTTTGAAAAGTTTCTCATATGCATCCTATAGACATTTCCATCTGACCAGTCCCTTGTATCTTAACAATGGCAATAGTTTACTGATTATTCTTCCTTCCTACAGCAAGCATCTATTAATCACTTACTACGTGACAGATTTTCTCCTGAGGATTCAAAGAAAGCCTAAAACTCTTCTCTGCCTTCAAAGAACTCATATTCTTAAGGGGGTAGACAACATACAAACAACTTTGTACAAACAAGATGCATATAGTATAAGTGAAGGTATCTCAGGTAATCTGAGACATGGTATGAAATAATGGCATCACTAGCAACTGTGGGGACAAGGAAAATCTTCTTGTAGAAGGTAATTTGAGATGAGTTTTGAAGGAATCCAGTGAAAAGTAGGAGTCCGAGTTGAAATCAGGGCACAATGACATAGAGTTGGGATCAGAGGGTCAAACAAGTGAAACAGAAAGAAGGCCAAGATAACTAGACCTATGTTGAGTTCCACCATGGTAAAGCCTAGGACTGCTTTATTCTTTGTCTTACCCCAAACATTGAGCTTTCTGAAGATGGGCCTGATCTGTTCTTCCTCTATTAGACTATAAGAAAGAAAATAAGCATTAATTCAGTTTCCAAATATTATCTCATTTGATTTTTACAAGTATCTTGAGACAAATAGAGGTTAAAAAAAAAACAATGCCTATCTTGTCCAGAGTCACACAGCTAGTAAGTGTCTGAGACTAGATTTGAACTCAGATCTTCCTAACCCCCAGAAATTTATCCACAGCTCTATTTAGCTACCCATTAAAATGTAAGCTCCTTAAGGGCAGGGACTGTTGTGCTTTTTTATTTGTATCCTGCACACTTATTATAGTGGTTGGCATATGTTAAATAATAAATACTTTTCATTCACTTATTCATTCATCTATCGCACCCTTTACAAGACTGCACATAATTCTTGAAAAATCCATAACATAGGTATGAATTCCTTAGTAAAGGAATGTGTTCATCATCAATTCATATTTATGGGTATCTACAAGTTACCCAAGCAATCCCTGTGGGCTTCATTTTCTTCATCAATAAAATGAGGAATTGTACAAATGACCTCTAGGGTCTAAATCTAAATTTGAGGTAACAAAATCTTTGGAGAAACATCCAAAAAGCTATGGTTTCTATAAAATATGATCTCTCTCTCTCTCTCTCTCTCTCTCTCTCTCTCTCTCTCTCTCTCTTAATCTCCCAGGAAAAAATGGCAAATACCCCTGGAATTATTGGAGAATAAGAACAAATAATGGGTGATAGAGTCAGAGATTGAATGAAGTGTCCAAAATGTGTCTTCTCTGTGAGCAGAAAGATACCAATAATGATTGTCGAAGCCATGCCTTTCTCCTCCCAAGACTATCTGAGGTATCCACTTCTGGGATTCCATGATTTGTTCTCTAAACATGATGTATGCTTGTGGGGGGTGAAAGTCAAAATGCAGAGGGAGAGGGGGCTTTGTTTTTAACAAGTGCAGTAACAGTGTACATTTAACAAGTGCAGAGTTAGCAGAAGTCTTCCATATATCTTCTTGTACTTGTTCCTTTCCAGTGACCAATGGGAAAGGATACAAAAGGAAATGAGACTGAAGAGAAAATGTGAAATGAATGAAATTTGCCACTTATGCCCCCTTTCACCTCTTTCTACATAAATCCTACAACATTACCCAAATATCTAGTCATTTTGCCTTCTGAGGCTCCTCTTGTCAGTAAAGGAAGCTCTGATGAATGCATTGGTGGTGAAGTAAATATTCTGAACCCACTGAGTTTTATTTTAAGAAGGATAATGCTTAATCTGAAGGATAATTATAATAACTTACATTTTTATTGTGATTTAAAGTTGGCAAAGTACTTTTCCCAGAACAATCTTATGAATTACTTTGAAGTTAGTGTGTGAATATTGAGATCAAATTAGTTACTAGTATGCCATAGGTTTATAACTTCAGAGATAGAAATCAATTTAGTGAACATCTAGTTCCCTAAGATTGGAGACACCCAAGAAGTTAAGAAATTTGCCCAAGGTCACATAATTACTACGTGTCCACAGAGAGCTTTAAACCCATATATTCCTGACTCTAAGCCAGATAGAACTTCAGGTCTTCCAATTCTAGGTCCAACATTTGTTTCTCTTTTCTATTAACTCAGAATGAAGCAATAAAAATTAGGATTTCAACAATAGTGGAAATATTTTGTTGCAGGGATGCTTTCTGGAATTCCTTAAATCATACTGTACTGATGGTTTCCTATTCCCCCCGACTCATTATTAGACCATAAAAATATTTGTAACTTAGAAAGATTTCCAAAATGGGAAAGGGTGTCCTCCAATTGTCCCAGCATCATCACCACTGCCAACCAGAAACGTTGGAAACCCATTTCATCCCAGAATTCATGCACGAGGTTGTTTTTTTTCCCTTGTAATTCTGCACTATTTTTAAGGATAAAGGACATAAATAGAACCCCAAACCCAAAATGGGAATGCATCCATTTTTCCACATCACACAGAACAATGAAAGGAATGGTGCCCTACATATGAGCCTGAGGGTGATGGGCAATTCCTGTCAGTTCTTGCTCTCTGACACAGGGCCCTCTAGGACACTCATCTGTTGTGATAGTCTTTGAAAGAGATGTCTAAAAAAAACTTTTGAGGAAGCTATTTGCTCTCTTTCCTTGAACTCTCTCTGGGAGAAAGACAGGGTTAGCCTTTGGCAAAAATTGTGAAATCCATGAAGTTTTTAGTAAAGTCAGTAGAGTTTTTGGTGCCCACCTACCTCACTTTTTCTCATCTCTTGGAACTCATCTGCAGCTGCTTTCTGATTGTTAAAAATTTCTCCAACCTCTAAGACCTGTCCTTTCTTGCAATGCTTCAAGCTCCAAAATTAGCACTTTCTGCTCTTCCCTCCCCCTAAGAAAAGGTTACAATACCCCTAGAGTAACTGTTTTCAACTAAGTATTAAGAGGAAGGCAGCTGTTAAACTAATTTGTACTAATGTATGAATAGTCCAAACCACAAAAATCACTCTTTTATTTGTCTGTTAAAAAGACTAGCTTATTAGCCTAAATGAAATTATAGTTGGTAGAAATTCTAACTTGATGACAGAATAAAGTTAAGTTAAGAATCTTAGGTAAAGAAAGATTTGTAAGCAGGAACCCTTAAACCATTTCTCATGAACTCTCTACCTATAGGACAGAATTCAGTTCTACATTTCATATTTCAAGAATGATGTAGGTTAAACTATAGAGCATTCAAATGAGAGTAACCTAGATGGTGGGAGGTACCTAAGAATGTTGCTGCCTAGTCAAGGATTAGTTGAAGGAAATAAATATATTTAACTTGGAGAAGACAAGTCATGGAGGGTTGGGAAGGAGTGACTTGTTTCCTCAAGGGAAGAGAAAATTCCCTTTGGTGGAAGTTACAGAGAAGTACATTCAGAACCAATTTAAGAAAATCTACCTAGCACCCAGAATTGTCCAAGAGTAGAATGAGCTTCCTTAGGAGGTAGAAATTAACTCTTCATTTAAAGTCTAGCCTGTTAAGTTGTAGAAGGGATTCTTAGGTATTGGATGGAATTGATGCTCTTCCCCATCAATCCTTTCCAACATGGAGACTTGGTGATTCCTTAATAGAGAATCAAACTATGGCAAAATCTGCAGTGATTAATAAGTGATCTGGAAGAGATTCTGTTTTATACAAAAAAAGCAGAAAATAAGGCAATTTCTGGTGAAAAGCTGTGACCCTCCTTATCTCTGATGGAAGGGGTTAGATGAGAAATGAGAGTATATGGTTAAGGCCTTTTCTGTCGCAACTGGGCAATTAGTGGAATTTATCCTCAATAATTTCTCTCCTCTCATCCCACCCTTAATCTGCTTCACTTCTTAGACTTAGCTTTCTAATTCTTTTGTCACTCTAATTCTATTCAACAAAAGCCTGGGATCCTATCATTTGTCATAAACTGATTATTTGATAAGCTACTCTAAATTAAGGTGTAAGGACTAAAGGGCACCTTATGGGTAATTCATGCACAAGTTGACTCTTGTGAAACCAATACCTAAGCCTATGTTAAGAGAGAGAGCAAATCATATGTGACAGAGTAGAGAGCTCACTAGATAGAGAATTCATAAATCAGTCTCACTATTGCTATGCATTCATCATGTGACCCTGAGAAACTTGCTACCTGTACAGATGTTGGGCCCAGTTTGCTCTTCTATAAAATAAAAAGATCATATTAAATTTTTTCTAAGATCTCTTTAAATTGCAATTTAAGTCCTAACTCCACAACTTAGTTGATTAAATAACCTTGCACATTACCTCATCTCTTCAAGACTTCATTGTCACCTGTAAGGTGCTACACAATTTAAGTTTTCATTAATTTTGACTATCTAACCCATTTTCCATCCAAAAGCCAGAAAAGAGGAGAGATCAATTCTAAACTGGACTAGTTAGGCCAAAGATTCAGGATTGGTGGCATCCCACTGATTATTCCACACAGGTCTCTCCTAACTCCACCTATACACCAAGGGTAGCCTATATAGATACAGTTCATCTAAATGAAACCAGAGATCAAAATTCTAGGCAACCCAGGGAGACACTGCAAGCTGGAAATGGCATTATCTCTTTGGCAGATGGGAAAAAAAAGGTATCTAAATGTCCTTCATGGAGGGAGGAGCAGCTCAGGGAAGAGAGGTGAAAAGCAGCCAACTATTTTTCTTTCCTCCTCCCACTGGCACTAGGAACCATAAATGTCATTTCTCCAGATAAAACAAGTGGGGAAATGCTGTTAGCATAAGTGAGCTAAAGCTTTACCAGCTCTGCCTCCAGCAGGTTGCCACAATCTACCCACAGAGCCCTGACTTCCTCCAACTTCTGAGTTATTCAACATTAATGCTCCTGGGGAGAAAGACGAAAAAGCCAGGGAGAAGGCGCTTTGATCAATAATGATAATGGTTCCCTTTCATACTTGTGCTCAATAATTTCCCACATGTCTTTCCACAACAGTTTTTCTGAGAGACTTACTGCATGGATTATTATCCTCCTTTTAAAAATGAGGAAACTGAGGCCCAAAGAAGTTCAAGTGACTTTGTCCATAACTAAAAAGCCTCAAAGCCAGACCTTTAGTCCAGGATTTCTGAATCCAAATCTGTGACTCTTGCCAAGCAATGAGGTCAGGTGCAGGGTGATAATGCCTCCCTAACAATAAGTTTCAACAATTATTTAATGTCTATGGAGAAAATAACTAGGTTACATAGGAAAAGGAAGGAAAGAAAGGAGGGAGATAAGGAGAAATTTAAGTGGGAATATTGTGCTGAAGCTACAAATAAACAGAAGGCAGTCCTCAAAGAGATAATATTCTAATTGGAAAAGATAGTACCAAAAAGAGAACTAAAAAGTAGGTATGTGAGGAAAGCATGGATAAAGGTATCTAGGACTTGGGTGCTGTTTTGAAGTCCAGAGGGTCAGCAACAGATTCAGGAGATGAAAAATGAAGGTAGGTTGGTCCCAGAACCTTGGCAAAATTAAAATCTTCACCAAGGGGAGAAGGCAGGGACCTCCTGGAGGAATGTATCACAATTAATAAACCCCAGGATCCATCTCCTTCTTAGTACCCACACAGCAATCATCTTAGTCTATATTTTCACCAACTCTTGACCAGACTAACTTCTTACTTGTTCTCCCTGACTCAAGTGTCTTACCATTCCTGTCTATGTCTATCTTCCACACAGTTGCCAAAGTGGTTTTCCTTAATTCATTTCTGATCTTTTTCAATAAAATCTAGTGGCTTCTTCTTGCCTCTAGAATCAAATATAAACTCTCATTTGACTTTGAAAACCTTTCTCAGCTTGGAACCACACTTCCTTTTTAGCTTTATCAGACATAACTCCCCTTCCCATGCTCTTCGAGACTCTCTATCTCTAATTTCTGTAACTTTACACTGCTTCGTGTCTGGAACGGGTCTGGAACGTACTCCTTTCTTTATTCTTCCTCAAAGCACTTTCTCTTCCTTCAAGATTAAGGTCAAATACTCTCTTATTCCTCCTAGAATCTTCTCTCCCTTCAACATTAAGATCAAACATGCTCTTCTTCCTCATAGCATCTTCTTTCCTTTCAAGATTACACTATCTTCTGCATCAAGGTTTCTTAATATGGGTCTATCGAAGGGACTGTGAATGAATTTCAAGAAGCCAGCTGATGGTTCAATGGATAGAGTGCTGGACCTGGAAGGATGACCTGAATTCAAATACAGCCCCAGACATTTACTACAAACTGTGTGGCAAGTCACTTAGCTCTATTGCCTCGAGTTTCCTCTTCTATAAAATGGAGGCAATACTTGCCTCACAGGATTGTTATGAAGATCAAATGAAATATTAATAAAGTATACTCTATATAAATTCTTAGTCCCTTACCTCCCATCATCTTGGATGGAAAAAATACATTTTTATTTTAACTAAATTTTGGTCTCCTTTGTAATCCTGTGTATTTTGTTTTATACATTTGAAAATATTTTCTGAGAAAGGTTTCATAGATTTCAAGAAATTACTAATGGGTCCCAATGCTAATGACAGAAACTATGTTCAATACAAAACTGGTTAAGAACTCCTCATGGGAAGTCTTTCTTTCCCCTAGTAACTACTAGTATCTTCCTTCCCTTGTTACTTTTTTGTTTATTTTGTACTTATTCTATAAATAATCATATATTTATTATATGTGATATATATATACATATATATGTATATATATATATATATATATGTCATTTTCCCCTTTAGAATGGAAGATCCTTGAAATCAGGGATTGCTCTGAATCTCCAGTGTTTGGGACAGTGCTTGAGATATTATATGTCTTTAAGAAATACTTAATTGATTCTAAGTTAATTAATTGACTACTGATTAACTGATACATAACAATAGCCTGGGATTCATGACAATGACACTCTAGTCCTGACTCTGCTCCTAATCAATTTTCTATTCTAAACAGGTTGTCTGACTTGTCTGAGACTAAATTTCCTCAAACATAAAATGGGGGAGAGGTTAGAATAAATGTTCTCTAAAGTTTCTTCCACCTCTGACATCTGGTGAATCCAAAAAGGGGTGGAAAGCCATAGGAAATATATATATATATGCAGATTGAGGCAGAGAAGATAGGAAGCTCTTAATTCACAAAATATTTCATGGTACAGGTACAAATCAAAAGATAATGAAATCATAACATACTTGAATCAGGAAAGATTTTCAAAATGCATTATTTTTTAGAGTATTTAATAAGTGCTTACCATATATCTGTGCACAAGATCATCTGGACCATTTTTCTCAGATGTAGAAGTAGAGACCCAGGGAGATATAATCACCTCCTCAAGGCTGCACAGCTAGTTGCTGACAGGATCAGAAACAGAATTAGTGTCTCCTTACTCCTGGACTGGATTGTGCTGTAGTCAGGTCATTGTGAGTATTTACATCTCAAAAATAGGCAACTGCTACAAATCAAGTCTTCATTTATTGTTTTGTTAATTGCCTAGACTCAAGAAATTTATGGGAAAAAAATGTAACCTATGCAGATTAAACTTAAAAGTGTGTCATGTGAATTTTTTTTAACCAGTGCATGCCTACCCCTTTTCCAATGCCCCAGTGTATGATGTATGGGTCCAGTGCTTAGTGCATGGTGACTGGGCACAATTCTGACAACCTATGCAACTCATGGTTACACAAAACCGCATGATGGACATAGGAAATTTTGCATGTGCCTTACCAGAAGCCTAGTAGTTCTACAAAGATTACATAATTCCTTCTGTCCTCTTCTTCTTCCTTAGGTATATGTATATTTATATGTATGTATATATATATAGTTATATATTATATATATGGAATCAAAAATAAATCAGCAGCATCTATAATATGATGCAAAGAAAGGACTTTCAATATAATTGAAAAGGCCAGACCAAAGATATGCAATTAGATAATGCAAACATCAAATGTTGAATTGTGCAGTTCAAAAGATAAGTGATGTAGGAGTTCAAGTAAAGAAGAGACTAGTGTGGATTGGAGTAGTTGGGGAGTCAGAGAAGGCTTCATAAGAAAAAAGTAGAATTTGAGTTAAGAGAATCAAGATAACTGGAGGAAGTTGGAGAGTATAGAGAATTGATAATGATGGTTCAATTTTTTTATTTTTTATTTATTATGAAATTGGTAAACATTCAGAAAGATGAATATTTGCATATAAAAGAAAAAAGAGGATTATGTCTGATGCCATGAATTTCTGTTACCTATAGAAGGCTCTTTTTTAAAGTAAATATTAAATTTGACATATTAATTACCTCACTTTATCTCTACTCTGTATGCCTTCATATACTTTCTTATGCTTACTTCTTTATTTTTTTAAAGAATCATTTATATTTTTATTTCTATTTTTGATAACACTATCAATTTTCTTCATCCTCCCTAATTCATTCTCCTCTAATAAGTGCTCTCTTTTAAAAATGAGCATATTCATGCATAACAAATTCATGCATTGGCCAAGTTGAAAAATTTATGTCTCATTCTATACATCTACCCCACTTCTCTTTACCAAAAAGGCAAAGCAGGTCTTCACGATTCCAAGAGCATAGTTCTTAGCTCTTACACACGTATTTTCCTATACAATGTTATCATCATATATAAATTATTCTCTTAGTTATGTTCACTTCCCTTTGCACAATTTCAAACAACTGTTCCCATATTTTTTCTTATTTTCTATAACAAACCCTTTAACCATTTCTTATAGTACAATAATATACCATTACAATCATACAACATAATTTGCTTGTTAATTCCCCAATTAATAGTCATCTATTTCCAGTTCTTAGATACAACAAAAAGCATTGCCAAAAATACTTTTATATATAAAAGTCATTTCCTCTTTTCCTTTGATTTCTTTGGGGTATATGCCTAATATACCCCAAATGTGTGTATATTCAATGAATTTTAGAGTATAAAACAAATTCCTTTCCCAAAATATTATATAACTTTGCATCTCTACCAATGGTACTTGAATGTACCTGTTATCTCAGAATTATCATTTTCCTTCTCTATCTGCTTTACCAACCTGATGGAAGTAAGAAGATATTTTATAGTTGATTTAATTTTTCTCTTACTGTTAATTATTTGAAGCATTTCATATGCTTTTTGATATCTTGCTTTTATTCTTTTAAAACCTTCATATTTGTGTCTTTAAACCATACATATATCCATTGAGAAATAGATACTGCTAAATATATTTTATCGATTCCCTACATATCCTGGTTATCAAATTTTTATTAGAGAAATTTGTTACAAAGATCTTCAAGTTAGCTTTTTTCCTTCTAACTTAATCACATTTATTTGTGCAAATCCTTTTTCAATTTTGTATAACCGAAGCTCTCCATTTTATCTCCTGTGACCCTTTCCATGTCTTGTTTTCTCAAGAATTGCTCCCCCATCCATAGTTATAAAAGGTCATCTCCTTTTATGTTCTTCCAATTTGTTTATAATATGACCTTTTATATCTAGTTCATGTATTTATGAATCTAGTGTGAGATGTTGATCTAAGCCTCATTTCCTCCAGACTGCTTTCCAGTTTTCCCAGTAGTTTTTGTCAAACAATGGGCCTCTCGCCCAGTAGCTAGCATCCTTGATTTTATATAACACAATGTTATTATGTTTGACTGCTTTTGTATCTTATGTACTTAGACTATTCTATTGCTCATTTTTTTCTATTTCTTTTTTTTACCTATAACAAAAGAAATTGTTCCAGTGTAATTGACCTTGGAGTAAGGGAGACACAAGTGCAAGTTTTGTCCCTGCTACATACAGATGATTGTCCCTAGGCAACTCATTTAAGTTCTCAGTGACTTAGGTAACTCTGTTAGACTATATATTACAAAAAGTTGATATCTCACATTGTTAGAAGGAGTTTCTTCATCTAAAAGACCCCCTTTATCAATGAAATCACAAATATAGTCCTCATCCAAGCCATTATCTTGCAGGGACATATATCTTATTATATTTTTCTTAGGGGTCAGACTTGTTCTTTAGATAATTTCCAAGTTGTATTTATTTATTAAGGACTACTTTTTTATTTGGAAATTTATTATCCTTCTCTGATGAGGAAAAATAAGTTTAATTGATGAATTATCTATGAATTCTGACATACCCCCCCAAATCCTAGTTTCTAATTTATCAATTCATTAATTTTTAAAAATTTTATCTTTCCATTGGTTTTATAAATTTTTATTTTTGTGTTTGATTAAGTTTTGTTGTTGCTTTGCTATTGATAATGATCAACTAATTAATAAACATTTCTTAAGCAGTCACTATTCTAAGCACAGGAGAAACAAAAAAGAGGCAAAAGAAAATCTCTTCCTTTAAGGAAATTACAACATGCAAATAAATGTACAAAGCAAGTTACATTTAGGATAAATAGAAATAATTAACAAAAGGGAAGTACTAGAATAAGAGAGATTAAGCAATGCTTCCAGGAAAAGTTGGGATATTAACTGGGACTTAAAGGTCAGATGGTCAGTAGGCAAGGAATAGAGTATGTTATAGGAATAAGATTAACCAGAGAAAATGCATAGAGCTGAAAGATGGAAAGTCTTGTTTATGGAATGGCATTAGATCAGAGTACATGTCAAGGGTTAAGGTTTAAAAAGACTAGAAAAATAGGAAGTGGTAGGTTATGATGGACTACTTTCTAGTTGATTTTAGGAGCCTCTAGATTAAGAGACATGGTTAAAACTGCACTTTAGGAAAATCACTTCGGTGGATGAATAAGAATGGATTAGTATTGGGAGATACTTGCAGAAGGCAGACCTACCATCAAGTACTTGCAGTAGTCCAGGCATGTGATGATGAGAGCCAGCCCCAGAGTGGTATCAGAGTCAGAGGAGAGAAGGGACTGTATTTGAGAGATATTACAAAGGGAAAAATTGACAGGTTGTGGCAACAATATTGATAGACCAGGATAGTGAGAGATAGTGAAAAGTTCAGGATCACTCCTAGGTTTCAAGACTGAGGGACTGGGAAGATGATGTTGACCTTTATAATAGTAGGAAAGCTAGAAGGGGGAGCCTATGGGGAAAAGATAATGAGTTCTGCTTTTGAGGTTTTGAGTTTAAAATATCCATTAGACATTGAGTTTGAGATGTATGAAAGGCAGCAAGAGATGAAGGAGTGGAGGTCAGAAAAGATATGAGACAGAATAGGTACTTTTGAGATTCATCAGCATAGATTATAATTAAATCCATAGGAGTTGATGATAAAATCATCAAGTGAATTAGCATAAAGGAATAAAAGAAGATGACCCAGGACAGAACCCTGATGTAGACCTACAGTTAGAGGGCATACCCAGGAAGGAGATGCAGCAAAGGAGAAAGAGCAGGAGAAGCCAAATAGGTAGGAGGGAAATCCAGAGAAAGGTGACCCAAGAATAATGATGTTGTTGATGCTGACAAAAATGCTTAAAGATATAATTATTTCCCCTAAAGATTACTTTAGTGCATGGCAAAAATCTTTGTATGTTAGCTCTTTTTTTCACTGTTTTCAATGAAATGATATTTCTTTGATTTGTTCTTTGACCCCGCATACATCCTTTAGAATTGCTATTTGTTCTTCATTCCAATTTGAATCATTTTTTTCAAATACCCTCTACTGATTTTAATCTATATTTTGTTGAGATCAGTAAGAAATATTTTTAATATGCTTGTTCTAATGTATTTTATAAGGTTTTTGAGTCTCATGACATTAATATTTGCAAAGGTATCATACACAGCTGAGAAATATATATTTCCTTTATTTTTCCTTTTAATAATCACTAGTAATCTATAATATATAACTTCTCTAAAATTCTAGTTAGACCTTTAACTTCTTTTTTGTTTATCTTCTTGTTAGACTTGTCAAGTCTAAAAGAAGGAATATTGAAGTCCCCAACTTGTTTTGCTGCCCATGTTTCCTTAGAATGCCATTTGATACATCTATTAAATATCAGTATAATTTCAGTTTCTTGCTATCTTTTTATAAAAGTTCTGAATGTGGTAGAAGAGGTCATTTCTGTTACTCTTTGGTTTTATAATATTCTATCTGATGTCTTTTTTAATCTTAATATCTATTTCATTTTTATTTCATTTGTAAGACCATTTCACAGAAGTCCTCTATAACCTTTCATATATCCATCTTCATGAGAAATGGCAGTGTTTTAAAAGGATAAACTATTAAGGAGGAACAAAGAAGTGACTTTCAAGATTTTCCAGGTGAGGTCAAAGGATCTGCAATCCATAGTAAACAATAGTTCAGCTGGGTGAGATCCCAGTCATGCAGAGATACAAGGAATAACTAACTAGATAGATAGATAGATAGATAGATAGATAGATAGATAGATAGATAGACAGATAGACAGATAGATAGAGAAAGAAAGCATTTATCAAATGAGTGCTAGACACTGATCTAAATGTTTGAGATAAAAATAAAAACCAACAGGTCCATTCCTGCCCTCAAGGAGCATACATCCTAATGAGAGAAACCAACTTCTAAAGCAGTACCAGAAATAGGGAGCAAATGAGGGGTGAAGAGATTACAGCAAGTGTCAAAAGTATGGAGGCCTTGTTCCTCAAAGGAAAAGAAAAATGGCTCATCTATGAAAGGAGATGGAGGAAGCCAGTGGTGAGATCTAAGTTTCTTGTGGCATAGAAATGGTGAGACAAAAGGCTTTGGCAAAAAAGACTTGAGTAACCAAAAACAGCATGAAAGCCTAGTTTCTGACAAGATAAAAAAAAATTTTAGCTATAAGGAAGTAAGTATTTAAAAAAAAGAGATTTTTCATTTTAGTAGTTTTCTGCTTCAAAGAAGGATCAGGAACTATTCAAACTGGCCTAAAGGATAGGGGGCACTAGGGAAGAGCTAAATATTTCAGGTCATTCAGAATAGAAAAATCCAGGATCAAAAGGTCATTATGGGCATAAAAAGTGACCTATTATAGTTTCAGTTTGACCTCTTAGACTGAACCTTATCCACAATTTCAGTTAGGACACCTGAGCTGAAGAATTGTGGCTTTTGTTCACTCTGAGGGAGGATATGTGGAGTTCAGAGCCTAGGCTGGAAGTCCTTAGAAAGGGACAAGGAATGTAAAGGGATAGTTACATACACATATCTCATCCTAGGCCTGCTCTATCCTTGAAGGCAATGTTAGCCTAGGAACCCCTTTGTCATTTGCCTACCCTGTCCTTCCCACTCACCCCTTGTGTTTTGTGCTGTTATTTTGTTCAGGGAGAGTGAGTGATTGAGAAGGAGCAGAGATGGCCTTCAGGTAAATATTGTTCAGCTTTCCTCTTGGAAAGGACTCCTGAGGTCAGACTGCTCAACTCAAGGAAGACAATGCAAATCCACTTATATTTTAGATAAATGAACCTGTGTTATTGCATTCTCTACTTTCTGCCCTGAGCACATTAGAGACATATCAGAAAAGGTGGATGTAGACAATGCCTCTGTTTTCTCTACTTACTTTCCAGATCTCTATATCCCTGCACAAGTGCCTTATGCAGAAACATTTTTTTGTAATCTTCCATTGTAGGAATTTGTATTGACCAATGGGAATCATTTCTCAGCTCATGATCTCAAGAATGGGGATCAATTCTTCCTTCTGATACTTTAAATGAGAGGAAAATTAGAATTCATTTTCAATTATACGAAGACAAGGCCACAATGAAGGAACAAGAGTCAGAGATGAAGGCAAGGGCAGATTCTTTGGTGGAACATTATTGACTCCATCCTCTGTTACTTCTGTAAGGGCTTTTGAACTTAAGACTCTTAGCAAACTATCCCTTCCTGTCACTGAGATTCAGTTTGATTCCATTCAATTTCTCTCCTCCTCACTCCAAGTGTTTGAAATCTGGTTTAATTCATTTCTCTAGACTTCTCCTCTCTTCTCTCATTTGACCCCATGTTGCAACTCTATATGCCTTTTCGTGTGCAAGCAAAATGTGCCATTCAAAAGCCGTTTACTTTTTGCACTATTAGCCTGTTAGCCTGTCTTTCTTTTATGAAATTCTTAGTCCCTGAGGAGCCTGAGTCAATAGTCCCAATAGATTCCAAATTGTACAAGGACATCTGAAGGTCAGAGGAAACTGGTCCCCATAGATTTTCCCTCTCAAATCTGTATAAGTAGGAAACATTTCCTCCTTTCAGGGAAAGCCCCCTAAAAAGGCACATTGCTTTAGTTGGGCAATTCAGAAGTAATAAATCAAAACATACTCTGATCTACCTCTTTGGACAACCAACATTTGGGGGAAATATTGGCAACATTTCTTCCTTATGACTTTGTGGGTGATTACTGTGCTCTGGGAATCAAAAGGCCTGAATTCCAGTCTCGTCTCTGTTACTAACCAAGTATGAAGATGGGCAAGTTGCTTTATTTCTTTGGTACTAGGTTTCCTCATCTGCAAAATAACAGGAGGGAAGGTAGATGGAAAGGTTGACTCTGTCTAAGTTTCCTTCCATTTCTGATATTCAACAGTTCTTTGATTCAACCTTCATTTAACAAGCTATCTCCTCTAGATGTCTAATCCAGGAATCCTGTCTCACACTGATGTAGAGAATTGTGAATGTAGCAGAAACAATATCTGTTAAATGTGTGGAAGTTCCCACTCTTGAGATTCTGCCTTCCTTGGACACTGTTGATTGTACCCTGTCCACCTTGACCTTGTTGTTTGTATCTTATCTTCCATTTTACCCTTCACCTAACTTGGCCATAGACACTGGCAGACAGGAAATAATCTGTTGAAAGGAGAGGAAGGACCAGTACCCAGTACGTGATTTGCCATTGGGAGTTACCTGGCTACCACTCCTCAAGCATCACCCTCTGTCCAGCCTACAGTGGAAGAGTACTTAACAGAAGCACCACCCCTTAGAGTATCTCACTTCTTCTGACCTCTGATCCAGAAGGAAGCATTTCTCTGGCTCCTCTTTAACCTACATGGAGGTCTGATTGACCCAAGCCTCATGGCTGCCTACCCTTTTCTTTTTCTTTCTCTCTATTTTCTCTCCTCAGTCAGAGTGATTCTTCTCAGGCAATAATCGAAGGCAAGTGGCAACAACACTACTATCATATTGCTTACTGGCTGCCCTATCTGGTCCTACATTCTTTATGCAATGCCCCTTATTTAACTATTCTTCTCTCCAGGGAGCTACAAGATGACTGAAACCAGTCTGAGAAAGTATCTCATACAAAGACATTAATGGCCAATAATTTGTTTTCCCTTTCAGGTGCATTTGGATTTGAATAGGACATTGTAGACATAAATCTCTAAAGGTGAAATCTTCAAGCCTATGTGGAAAGTTTGGGGGGAAATGGCAAGTGAGGAGTGAAAACAGGAGACTCTTTTTGAGATCCCTTGAACCACACCACATAGGTAGTAGCCTCTGATTTTTCTGTATTGCTTAGGAGAATGTAACATTCTTTGGGTGGTATGGTATAAGAGGAGGGATAGTTATTTTTTCCTCTATCTCTATATCTCTAGTACCTAGCATACATAATAAGTATGTAAAGCAGATTACAAAATTGAATTGAATTGCATTCTGACTGTGCATACAGTCAAACAAAGCCTAGATTCTTTCTTCAAGGAAATTCCTTGTTCAGTAAGGTTTCCTCTCCTACTCCCCATCTATGGCCTTGCCCTTTCAGCACAACTCAGGTAAAAGAAAGAAAAAGGCTGAATTTTTAGGAAATATGTCCCCCTGAGGCATGACCAGGGCTGGCTCTTGGAATTCATTTTCTAGCTAAGCACTTTAGAACTGTGTTTCTTGTGGTTATTAGCACCAGTGACAAAGGCCTTTTCCTCCCCGAGCCGCACAGATTAAGGAAACCGAAGACTACATTTCTAAAATTGTTTCCATTTCAACCCACAGAGAATCGATACAACAGAAGAGCATAGCCTTAAACGCTAATGTTATCCAAACGAAAATTCATTTTTGATGGATTGGTGACTGCATTTTCTTAAA
Source organism: Macrotis lagotis (assembly GCF_037893015.1). Classification (NCBI taxonomy): domain Eukaryota; kingdom Metazoa; phylum Chordata; class Mammalia; order Peramelemorphia; family Peramelidae; genus Macrotis; species Macrotis lagotis. The sequence continues at coordinate 324,908,302 of NC_133666.1, forward strand.
GCCAGGCCAGGATAAATATACACATTTCCAGAGATTCTTCTCTCTCCCTCCATCCCAAGGAGAGCATAGTGAATAATACACTCCTACCTGGTAGTCCCACAGGATAAGTCTGTCACCATGGGAACCAGGAAACTCTCAAAGGTTTGGCCTGGGGATATGCTAAAGCCAGGGCTAGTAATCATTCCATGTCCTATTCTGATAGACATATAGTTGAGTGACACCACCTGATAGAAAAAGTTCAATAAACTGGGTATTGATAGCATGATTATAATGGGAAGGCCTTAGATTTTTATTGAGTGGATCTGGGTTCTAATCCTAGTTCATTTACTTAACCCATTGTGAACCAGGGCAAATCACATAATCTTTCTAATCTTTAGTTTTATCATCAATTAGAATGGAGTGGTGAGAGGCAATTAGACTAAGCTTCTTCTAACTCTAGGAGATTCTGAAGCTTAAAATAAGTTTTTTCCTCAAGGATATTCCAGTCAGTTTGAAGGAATGCTAGTTTTGAGAAACTTTTAGTCTTCTATTATAAACAAAATCTCTCCTTAGGACTGAGGTTCTTGATCAGATTTGTGAACTTTAAAGATATGTATAATATGTATATTTTGATGGCTGTATTTCAAGTAATTTGTTTCCTTTGCAGTTCTATATATTTTAATTTATCCATTTAAAAATATTAACACAAAATGTTAAGAAGCCCTGCTTTAGAGAAACTGGTTTAACAGAAGAGATGATCACATTTACCAACATTATTTATTTGTAATGATATATACACAAGAGAACAAACAGTATAAAGTTGTACAACTATAAAAAATCAATGAAAAAACTAGGGTGGCATGATGGGTAAGAGCACTGAACTTGGAGTTAGAAAAGCAGTTTGATTCTTCCCTCATACATTTATTGGTTGTGTGACCCTGGGCAAACACTGTACCTCATGAACAAACTCAGTTTTGGGGAGGCTCCAAATGAAAATGTGGGAGAAAAGAGGTATTAGACTGACTACCAAACTGAAGGTCTACCGAGCTGATGTGCTGACCTCATTGTTATATGTCTATGAAACCAAGACAGTCTATAGCACCATGCCAAGAAACTGAATCCAGTTTCTATTTTAAACTGTCTTCGAAAAATTCTGAAGATCACCCGGCAGGATAAGATACAGACATTGAGTTTCTTTTCTCGAACTAAACTGCCAAGCATTCAATCATTACTACAGAGAGCACAACTCCAATGGGTTGGCCCCATTGTTCGAATGCCAAAGATATACTTGCCAAAAGGACTATTTTATGGAGAATTCACACAGGGCAAGTGCTCAGAGGGGGATCAGAAAATGTGATACAAGGACACTCTCAAAGTTTCTCTTAAGAACTTTGGAATTTCTGATTTTGAGGCATGGGAAACACTGGTGCAGGACCACCCAGAATGACATGCCCTTATCAGAGAACAGGTGCTGTCCTCTATGAGCAAAGCAGAATTACAGTTAAATGGAAATATGAGATACCCAAGTTTAAAGAACTCAGCCCAGATGTTCACATGAACTATTTCTGCCCATCCTGTGGTGAAGCATTCTAAGCTTCTATTGGTAACTGTAACTTGTATCTAATATAATGTTATCATTTTAGTTTTCTTCCATAACAAAGTCACTTAACCTCTTTCAGTTTCAGTTTCCTCATCTACATAAAAATAGCACCTATCTCACAGAATTTTTTAGCAAATCAAATGAGATAAGATATGTATGAATGCTTTTGCAAACCTCAATGCATTTTAGAGATGCATAAACATCTACATAGCTAGAGTTGTATTGTATGTACTTTCATGGACATGAGGATTGGTAAAGTGACTGAAAGAAGAGAGTCAGGAATGGTTGGTCCAGTCAGGTGACTTGGAGGATGCTGATCTAAAGTTTTGTTTTGAAATAAGGTAGGAAGAAAAGAAAAGGGGAATTGTGGTAAATATGAGGAATGATGTCACAACAGGGGGTTAGTAAAGTGAAAAATACAAAGGCATAACTAGGACCAGGTGATTTGGACTTACCCTGAGGTTGCAAAAATTTGGAAAGTGCTTGAAATAACTGAGCTTAGCACCTAGTTAACATGAAAAATTAATTAAATTAAGAAACTACCAGATGTTGTGGTCCCCTTCTACCTGCAGCCACATCCCAGGTGAATTCTTCTATGGTCTACCACACAGCCTAGCCTCAGTCATATGATGAGCTAGGAAGGGGGTTTTAAGGGTACATTCAAGTGTTTATTTGTTCTGAAGAACATTTCAGCTTGCTTATCCCTCTTGAAGCACAAAGTTACAAGTTACACTTCTGAGAAGATGAAATGCATGTTTAGCAATCAATCAAGCAGTGGTCACACCTGTATCAGGTGCTGGAGTAGAAGAGAAGAGAAAAGAACAGAGGAAACAGTTCCTGCCCAAGATGAGCTCATGGTCTATTTAGAGAAATGAGTCACACAAGAGAAAGCTACATCATGTGACCGAGACGATGAGTGAATTGGGAAAGGTCAGTGTGAGCTGAGGTGATCAGGAGAAGCTTCATGGATAAGACTCCTCTAGACCTCTATGCTGATAGTTCAGTTTGGTGTGCAGGTGACCTTGGATTTGAGGAAACCATAGTAGCAGAGCACAACACCTGGCAAGTCCTACCAAATTGGAAAAACTTAGTGTATGAGTGGGTCAATGATCAATGAATTTGCACTTTTGAGAATTTCATCACAAGAATGATGATTAGTGAGAAATGATTTTCTTTTTCTCCTATGGCAAATCATAAAAGCCATCTACTAAAATCCAGAGAGATGATATAATTTGCTAGTGGAGGGAGTATGACTGCTAACAAAATAATGAGAAAATTATAATAATTAATAATATAACATTCATATTATACTTATTATGTACAGGAATGATTCTAGTGATCTACAGTTAATTTCTCATCTGATCCTTATAATAAACTATTAATATATAATAAATATATTACAAATTCCAACAATGATAACATGTGCCATATTTCTCTAAAAGACAATAAGTTCAGAGACTATCCTACCTAAAATTTGTATCTTCACTGAACCCACAACAATGCTCTGCACACTATAGGTGCTTTATAAGTATTTGTCACATTAACTTGCCAACTCTGAAATTGTCAATATTAGACTGGTGACTTCAAGATCCCTTCAAACTCTGAAATTCTAGGATTCTGTGAGGTAAAGGATTCAAGTTGAAACTTGAAGGAGGTGACAGAGGAAAGCAAGAGAGGTTATTTTAGGTGGTGAATACACATACAAATGCAGAAATAGAGCCCAGGATGAGTATGGTAAGTATGGAAGACATTAAGGAAACCAGTTCCTTGGAAAGTTAGAAGAGAAATTAGAGTAGACTTGTGTAATGGGGTTTGATGATGGCTCAGCCTAGTTCCTTTTGTTTGGAAAATACGTTGTAGTATCCAGAGGATGATGAAAACTATACAGAGAAGGTAACTATCTGGTGAGAGTCTGAGGTCACTCACTGTCACAGGCATATTAATGTGTTTTTCTCCCTAGGACTATAGGAACATCTCAAAAAAGAGTTTATTCCCAGTTCTGGATTTTAAGCTTGTCTGGTAGAAAAAAAATTTAGCTCTAGTGTGACATCACCTTGATCCCGGTGGGGAGAAGAGCCTGTCCAGACATCACAGCTGAGCCCAAGAGCAGAGAGGGGGGACACTTTGCCTGAACTGGCTTAAAAGCAAATCCATGTCAACCCTGTATTTGACATGAAGTTCAACACACTCTGGAGTTTTATCCTGAATCAGCAACAACCAATTTGTGAGATGTTAATTACTGGGGCTAAGCCCTTAGTGGGATATAAAATAGCCTTCTCAGCATTCATAATCCTATTCTTTCTGTTTTCTTCCCTTACTCTTTGGTAAGACTCAGATTTTACTTACTTTCTTCTTCCTTCTATCTCTCTGTCTCTGTCCTCTATCTGTGTGTGTCTCTCTCCTTATTAATTATAAAATGAACAGCTAAGCTTTATTTTAAAAGAAATCCTTGAAATGTCATTTTTAAAGACATATCATTAATAGCTAGCATACTTTGTACATATAGGATTGTCTTCAGATTGAAAAGAACAGAACCAAAATGAGTAATAGAAGATGCATATACAACATATCTGTGGAAAGATGCAGAGAGCATGTACCTGACCCTAATGAGTTACAGTCATCAAGTTCTGATGAAATACATTCAAAAATACCAAAAAGAAATTGGCAGAGACAGTTATTGAAATTTGGCCAGCGATTTCTAAAAGATCATAGAGAATCAAAGAGACTGGAGACGGGCAAATATTTTGTCAAATTTCAGATAAGTCAAAAGAGCAGATTCTGAAAATTAGGCTAATGAACCCGACTTCAATTTCTGGCAAAAAAAGAAATTGGTGGCATTATTAGAGAAAGACTTAATGACCATCTAATCCTATCCTATTCCTGGAAGCATTTATAAAGCAAAGGAGTGGCCACAAAGAGTCAGCAGCATTTCTTCAAGAAAATGTATGATTTGTTTTCTTTTGTTTGTCTTATGAGAGGAATTCTAGCTGGTCAATCATAGTTTACTTAGATGTTAGCAAAGCATTTGACTACTTTATGCTATTCTTGTAGACAAGATGGAAATCAGGGAGTCAGTGAATCAACATTTAAATGAATCAACAGGCTAAATATAACCCCCCCAAAGAGCAGATAGTAATGGGTCTATATCAATACAGAAGCAAATCTACAATAAAATACTTGTACTTGAGCTTAGTTCTGTTATCATTTTTATCAGTGTTGTGAGAGGGCATTATAGTGCACTTATCAGATTTTCAAATGATATTTTTTGAAAATTATCAAACAAGATGTTAAAGTTAGAATTCAAAACTATTTAATCAGGCCAGAATACTGGGATGAATTTAATGATATTAAATTCATCAGGGATAAAAATAAAGGCCTATACTTGAGTTTAAAGATTGCAATTCATAAATACCAGATCAAGAAAGTAAGTCTAGAGTTTGTCTGGTATCATTTGTGGTTTAGTGATTTACAAGCTCAATATGAGTCAACAGTTGTGATATGACTATCAAAAAAACTATCTGATGAAATCCTAGGTTATGTGGGAAAAAAGAATATCTAGAACAAAGAAGATGATTGTTCTGTGGGTCTGTTCTAGAGAGTGCAATTCTGAGCAACACATTTAGGAAAGACACTGAGAAGCCAGACAACCAAAGGAGGGCTACCCAAGGACAAGGGATCTTTGGCCTAGAGCCAAGGAGATCCAGAGTAAACATGATAACTCTTGCCAAGTGATTGAAGGATTGTCATGGGGAAGCAGGGATTCAACTCATTTTGATTGACATCAGACAGCAAAACTAGGAGCTAAGTTAGAAATGACAGAAAGACAAATTTAATCTCAATAAAGAGAGAGGGGGAAAAAAACCCTTCCTAACTATTAAGGCTATCAAAAAGTAGAATGGGTTCAAAAAGTAGTGGGGGTTCCCTTTCACTAAAAGCTCTTCAATTAAAAGCTAAATGACCAATTGTTATTAGTGAAAGAGAAGGAATTCTTTTTAAAGTTATATGTTTGACCAGATGTCCTCTGAGGTCTCTACCAAATCACAGATTCTGGGATTCTCTGATTTGATGGATCCTCTGTCCATTAAGTGCCAGTCTCCCCTTGACTCTGAATGAGCTATTTTCTCTTTACTCTTTGTCTCTCCCTTAGTGATCTATTAACTCACATGAGTATAGTTATTTTATCTACAAAAGTGACTCTCTGATTTATATATCCAACCCTAATCTCTCTCCCAAGATATTTTAAGCTATCAAAACAATCCTGCACTATGACTTCTGGGACATACCATAGGATAATGACGTATCTTCTATCAATGCTTTCACTCAGTCTGTCCTCCATGCTTGAAATATTCTCCCTTCTTACCTTCATCTCTTAGAATCTCTGATTGAACAAGTTGTAATATATTATTATCATAGTATACTAATATAAGAAATGATAAGCTCATTGATTTTAGAAAAACATGGAAAGACTTGCATGAAATAATCAAGAGTAAAATGATCAGAAGCAAGAGAACATTGCATAAAGTGACAGAAATATTGTTTTAAGAATGCCTTTGAGTGAATAAATTATTTTGTCCTATAAATACTCAAATTAAATGACATATGAAGAAAGACTATCTTTAGCCACAGAAAGAATTGATTAATAGAAATATGTATAGAATAATTTTACACACACACACATACAAATAGGTGTGAGTGGATATAAATACACATATTTACATATTCACACAAATGCTATATAAAATATATATGAATACATATTTTGTGTCTATTGGTAGTCATCTCTAGGGTGGAGGAACAGGAAAGGAAAAAGAAATTTATAAAATAATTTTGTTTTATGTTTGAAACAAATAAGAAGTTGTGTATAGCAGATTTGCTGTTTCATGTACAACTGTCTTTTTGATTGTACTGTCATGGAAATACTGGTTTTATGCCATAAATTAAAACAAAGTTTGCAAAAAAGACTTCCCTACTTCCCTTAAAGGAGCAATTAGAGTATTAGTTCCTTCATAAGAGCCATCTTTATTCCATGGATTTATTGGTGCTCTTGTCCCACCACAAAATAATTATCTTGTGGATTTAATACAGTGAGTTTAGGTGTCTGACAGCTGGTATTTTTAACTATGTTCTCATCCCCATTCTCTTTAGCTCTAGAATCATTATCTATTATAAATCAGTTTGCTTTTTAATTAGCCTAAGAAATGTAATGCCACATGCAGTCCACATGGTTCCCTCCATTACTATTTTTGCACTCAAAAGTTAAGTGTACAATCCCAATAGCTCTGAGCCCCCAGTCCCTACTTAGAAAAATTCCTAATGTATACCCAGAGATCAAACTTTTTGCTTTAATTTAAATTTATGATTATGTCTAGTCATTTCCTTATTCTTTTCATGTGAGGTAAAATAATGCATGAAATGATAAGTTAAAATAAATTAGTACAGTACAGTGTCAGTTATTAGGTTTAAGCGGGGGGAAATTAGGGAAGAAAAGATTTAAAAAAAAAACTTCTTTTAGTCCTTGAAGAGATGAGTACATAGAAAAGTCTAACCCCTAAACAAGTTATGGTATGTGAATGTTATGGAGTACTATTGTTCTATAAGAAACCATGAATAGTTGGACTCTAGAGAAGCATGGAACAAATTGCAGGAACTAATGCTAAACCAAGGGAGCAGAACCAAGAGAACACTGTACACATTAACAACAACATTATGAATTGATTAACCTTAAAGGATGCAGCTCTTCAGCAGTTCAGGGAGCTTGGACAACCCTAGGAGACCTGCTATGGACAATGCTATTCACATTTGAAGGAAGAAAAACAGAACAAAACAAAAAACCTGCATAATCTTAATGAACAATATATTCACTTTTTAAAAATTTCTTTTATATTTTTCTTTCCTATCTCATGATTTTTTTTCTTTTCCCTTAATCCTAATTCCTCATATAGAAAATGACTAGTATATAAACATGTTAAACACAAATATATTTGTACACTATGGACTGGAAGGGTTGGAAGAGAGGGTGAAAGGAAATTATGTAACTTAAAAATATTGTGTATGCATATGGATAAATGTTAAAAAAAATTTCATAACATGTCATTGGAAAAATAAAATAAAATATCAATTTAAAAAGTCTAAATCTAATCTTCTACTCCAAGATAGAGACCAGTTATCCTCATCAATATCTCCTTTTTTAGCTACAGTTCAGCCTTTCAACCTCTCCCTTCAATTTCTCCTTTCATTTTCTCTTTTTTATCTATTGGCCTTCTGACACTGATTTTTTGGGAGGGAAGAGGCTGAGAACACTATTCCCTATAGGTGCTGCTACTCAGATATTCCACTCCTTCCTCTTAGTCTGTGTCCTGCAAACTCCATGTTTCCCTTTACAAACTCCTGGACATGAGTCCACCTTCTGATTTAAAAATAACAATAGCCCTAAATCTTTCCTAGGGTTGAGGTGGGAATGATTGTCCCTCTGAATTACAAATCCATGGATGCCAGAAAATTCTTCATCCCTTATTATGTGTCTATTTTGAAATTATTTAATTTTTATTATGTTTTATCTTCCTCCACTTCAAAGAATACAAGCTTCTTGTTTGAGTTGTATCTCAAACACTCAGCACAGGACTTAGATCATAGTAAATGTTCAATAAATATTTGTCTTCCAATCACCATAATATCATTACAAGCTGCTATCTGGCCATTACATTTATCTGTCTCCTACTACTTGGACTCTCCCCTGGGTCTCCTAGTGAGATTTTGTCTTATCTTGCCAAGAAATTATATTCCCCAGTAATCTCCACACCATGACATCACAAATGTATCTCTACCCTGTCCATCATATCATTTTTCCATCATTCTTTTATGTATAAATTACTATAATTAGACTATAAATTCCTTGTTTGTTTGGATTTGCATGTCTAATGTTTAGCACAGGACTAGGTGGAATAGTAGATAGAGCAATGACCCTGAAGTAAAGAGGACCAAAATTCAAATCTGACAGACACTTGACACTTACTAGTTGTGTGTGTGACCTTGGGCAAGTTGCTTAGCCCTGATTGCCTTGCAACCAGGTCAATCTCCAGTCAACCTGATTCATATCTGGCCACTGGACCCAGATGGTCTGGAGAAGAAAATGAGGCTGGTGACTGCATAGCATCCCATCACTCAAATCCAATTCATGTGCATATTATGACATCCCCTCCCTGATGCCATGGTCTTTTTCTAGAATGAAGGCAAAAATCCAACAGTGCCTGGAAAACATTAAACGATGTACCTGTCTATCTATCTATGCATCCATCATCTATCTATCTATCTATCTATCTATTTATCTATCTATCTATCTATCATCTTTCCATTTGGCTTGCAAAAGAAGAAATGAATGAATATATGTATGAGGAATGAACACAAAGGTACAGAGGTGAAGATTAATATTCTCTAGAGTAGATACTGAAAGTCCATTGGTGGTATATACAGTTTTGTCTTACAATCACCAATATCAAAATGTCCCAGTAAAGTTGTTCTCCATCTTCACTGGGAGGAGTTTTACTCTAATTTTGGAGATGTAGAGAGATTAATTTTGACTGATATAATTGCCTCAATGTCTTTTAAATATAGAAAAGAGTCCACATAGACTTGGAAAATTAATAGGGAAATGGGAAAGTAGATTAAGATGTCAGAATATCATCAATGCCAGATTATAGGATCGAGGTTCTTTGGACAGATTATGCCTGAACCATGTCAAGATGGAACATTTACTACTGAAAACTTCTCCCCAGGATTTTATATCCAGGACATAGATTGCATTCTCCCTTTGGGCTTTCTTCTCTTGAGAGAAAAACCTTTTCCCCATCCATTCATGAAATCTTCTCTTTAAATATTTGCTTACCTTTCTATGTTTAATCAATATATTGGGCCTTTCTTTCATGATTTTGTTTCATGGAACACCATTGCATCCAAAGAATGAAACATAAGAATCAAACAGGATAATGGAAAGGTGTATCATGGATATGAGCTGGAAGTGAGGAAGTACGAAAAGAAGAAAAGGATCAATAGGCAAAAAACAATATATAGCAACTCTTCTTTTGGAAGTAAACAATTGGAAATCAAAAGGATGTCCATCAATTGTGGTATGACTAAATAAGTTGTGGCATAAGAATGTGATGAAATACTGTTGCATTGTAAGAAATAAAGAAGGGAATGGTTTCAGAGAAATATGGGGATACTTCTATGAATTGTTGCAGATTGGAATGAACAGAGCAAGGGAACAATTTGTGTAATTCCAATATTGTAAAGTCAGACAACTTTGAAAGACTCCAACACAATTATCAACAGGATTTCAGAAGTTTCATGATGAAATATGTTGTCTATCTCCTGCTTAATTGGTTAGTTGGAGTCCTTCATGATTAAAGAGGACAAAAATGACATCACTGTATTGGAATCAAGGTACAGTGTATCTAATTGTCCTTGATCAGACAACTAGGAACTCAGAAAGTACCACAGTTTAGATACAAATAATTGACATGAACATTTGGAGTGTAGATGTCTCTAAATTTGAGCACCTCGTGTTTCTTTTCAGCTGCTGTACTTCTGCTTTGCTCACAGAGCACAGCACCTTCTTTGATGCAGGAACACCTTGCTGGGTCATGTCTCACAAAAGATTCTAAAGTTCTTCAGAGACTTGAGAATATCCTTGTTTCACTTCTTCTAACCTCTATTTGACCACTTGCCTTATGTGAGAACTCTGTAAAATATGCTTTTAGGTAAATATGTGTTTGACATTCAAAGAGCATAGACAGTCTATCATAGTTGTGCTCTCCACAGTAATTTGAATGTTTAGTAATTCAGCTTAAGAAAGAATCAGTGTATCCAGAAATTTATTTTCAAATATTTCCAAAATCTTCCTAACAAAATTCAAATGGAAGTAATTCCATTTTCTGGCATGATACTGGCATGCTCTCCATGTTTTCTAAACTTAGAACAATGAGGTTAGCATATCTGTTCTGTTGACTTTCTATTTGGTAAGCAGTCTAAAAAAATCTTCTCTTCCACACTTTCCTTCAGAGCCTCCCAAACACTGAACTAGCTCTCAAAATGTGTACAACAATTTCATCATCTTGGTGTACATCCCTGGAAAATATACTACCAAAATTAATGAAATTATCCACAAGTTGCAAAATTTCTCCATTTGCTAAAGCTAATTGTTCCACATAAGGAACAATTGTGATATTGGTTGGTGGAGAACCTCTGTTGTCTTGGTGTTAGTTGTCAGGCCAAAATTAGCACAAGCAGCAGCAAATCAATCCATATTCTGTTTTATCTCAGTCTCAGAAGCTGCATTTAGTGCACAATCCTCTGCAAACAAAAGATCACACATCACTTATCTCTCCACTTTAGCCTTGGCCTTTTCAAGTTAAATATTTTACCATAAGTGCAGTAGTAGCCTTGATGCCATTTTTATCCTCATTCAAGGCATCTAGCAACATCTCTGAAAACATCATGCTAAAAAACAAGGGAGTAAAAACATATTCTACTTCACTCCATAGGTAACTGGGAAAGTGCAACCACTCTAGTCAATTATCCAGAATCTGTGCACTCATGCCTTCATGAAACTGGCATACAATACTAATGAACATTTCTGGGCAACCAAATTTTTTTGATCTTCCACAAGACCTCACACTAACATTATCAAAGCCTTTGATCAGATTGTTGAGCATTGTGTACAGACCTCTATCTGATCCTAGTATTTCTCCAGAGGTGACACACAACAAACAAATCATATGGACCATGCCTTGACCCATTCTGAAGTTGCTCTGACTCTTGGGTACATGACTAACTTCCAGCTGAAAGTTCAGTCTATTATAAAGAACTATGGCAATAATCTTGCCATCAATGACTAAGAGAGATAATCCCTGTGATTTTCACAAAATTACCTATTTCTCTTTCCTGCACTGAGATGGATAATGGGGGATAATCTACTCTTGCCAGATTTGTCATCTTTGGTATGAGCTTATAAATATCAGCTTGAGTAGAATCAATTTTAGGCACATTACCACATGAGAGGAGCCTAATGGCTTTCAAAACTTCTTCAGTTGGAATTTTGATTAGAGAGGGTTTGAGTTCAGCAGGAAGCATACAGTCAATGGCTTTAGCATTGGTTGATGTTAGTCTGTTGAAAGTGCTATGGAAGTGTTCAGTCCATCTCTTCAGGATCATGTTCTTATTGGTTAGTAATCTGGTTCCATTACTACTGAATAGTTGAGATACACTATAGGTCTTTGGCCTATAAATAGCCTTCAGGGAATCATAATAAAGTTTAGATTGTTACTATTAGAAGAAAAACTGAATTCCTTTTAAATCAAAAAGCCCGTACCACTCTAAATTTTGCTTGCAGTTTACTTTTGATGTAATTAAAATTAATTTTGATGTTGTTTAGAAGCTTCTGAATTTTCCCATCATTTTTGTCAGAACAATCTTGTTTGCAAGTGTTCTGGCCCAGATGCCCAAATTTTTAAAGCTTCCCACTCTTTTCCTGCTTCAGATGCTGACTCAACTTTTCCTCTAAATTAGCAACAAACTATTCTTGATTGGAGAAACTCTAATCTGTTACCATTGAATCTTCTGGTAATCCTCTTGCCTCTGCTTTTGTTGAATGTGAATGCTTATCCTAGAGAGAATAATTCTATCCTTGGTCCAGCACTCTGTGTCACATATCACCTTCATCATTCTCACATCTTTTTTACTTCTTACAATGATATAATCTATAAAATGGCAGGGTTTACTGCAAGGGTGCATCCATGAAGTTTTATTCTATTTAGGTAAATATTAGTGATGAGATAATAAGATGTACAAGTCTTCAGTAGTAAATGATTATTACTGCTACTGTTACTGACTTCATTCCTGCCAAAGACTCCCTGATATATTTGATAGTCTGTGTCTACCTTTGCATTATGTTCATCTTCTTTCAGCACACTGATGATGAAGGTCTCCAGCTCTTCATAATTTTATCTTTAACCCTATCAGGGTTCATCATAGTGGAAACATATGCACTAATGATGGTGACATGTTCCACAAGAGACAATAGCATTTTTGTGAGTCTATCATTCATTCCTTTTGAGAGGCATTCAGGCTTGATGACTGGATCAGATTTTATTGTGAAATCTGCACCAGGGGGCATTTACGTGGAGCAGTGGATAGAGCACTGACCCTGGAGTCAGGAGGACCTGAGTTCAAATGTGATCCTAGATATGTAATAATTGTCTAGCTGTGTGACCTTGGGCAAATAAAAAGAAAAACAAAGGAAATCTACACCAGCTCCACAGAACTCCCCCTCACTGTAGCCACTCTGGAAAAACTTGTATCCATCACCCACTTTGGCAATCTAGTCTTCATTTGTCAGCCTTGTTTCACTCAGAGCTGCTATTTAGGTGTGATACCTACCAAGTTCTCTTGGAACAAGAACTGCTTGGCTTTTAGATCAACTAGGTTTGATATGAATGCATATCAATATGCATGCACACACTCTATGTACCAATGGTGAGTGGGACCATCTTTGCGAGTGGGACCATCTTTGCAAAAGTCTGTGTACATTTTTGAATGTGTTTCTGTTTCAGTCACAGAGTAGGATGCTCACCTCCTATAGTAAGTAGGCAAGGGTTGAGTGAAGCAGACAATTTTAGGGCACCTTTTCTAGCCCCTACTTCATGTCAGATAAGCACAGTACAGTGCTTATAAAAGGCTGTTCAGACATCCATGGGGTTGCTCAATTCTACTGCTACTTCAATCCAAGAACACAACCTGAAGACCTGGGCCACTGATCATAAGGCTTTGAGGCAGGTAAAAAAATGGCAAAATGCAAGATGTCTTTTGACTTGCTTATAAATTGGATTTAAGTGATGCAGAATTTTATGGAGTTGGTCACACTCTCTTCCAGAGTCATTGAAGTCCAGTGCCAAGACAAAAATCAAGATGACTGGCAATGGCTTGGGATGCAGTAGATGACCTTGGTAGCTCAATAAATAAGCTCTAAGCAATCCACAGCCCCTGCTTCAAGTACCTTTATTACAATTGAAATGAATTGTTCTCATCTGCCCATTCCTCTGCGGGAAGTCTTCACTTCCTTGGAGTAGACTCCTCCCTAACTTAGCAATGAGTATGAGGCCCTTTACTTACCCTCAACTTTATCTAATTTGTCTGTTGAAACAGTTTTACTAGGATTTGGCTGTTGCACATGCTACAGCTTCTTGGAGCCACAGATGAGAGGTGGATCAGGTAGACCCCAAAGGTGGAAAGTAGAGCTGAAAAGGTGTAAGCAAACAGGAGTACCTCTATCAAGAGGTACTTGCCTTCCCTGAACACCTCTTGATAGAGTGGTGATGGACTCAGATTGTGATTCTTTTTTGTTTTTTTACCTAGAGCCAATGTGAGATTTGTTTTGCTTAACAATATAAATTTGTAACTGTTTTTCTTGCTTAATGTGAGAGAATGAGGAAGGTGGGAGGGAAAGAAGATTTATTTTGTAAAAAATAATAATAATAAAATTTAATGTAAAAAATAAGGAAAAAAAAGATCAAGATTAAAGAGTGTCATCAAGAAATTGTATGTTATAAAGAGAAGATGGACTGATCACTTGGCAAGAAGACAGGATGACTGGTAGAAAGCCACAGTATTCCACTGAGATCCTTATATCTGAAGTTATAAGAGGAAAATCTCTAGAATTTTGATTAGATGTGTTCCTCTCACCCACCCTTCCCCACAAAGTTTATCTTTTGAAGGACATGGGATAAAAGTCACAGGAACTGGGCTAACATGGATAGATTATCATCAAAATCATTGGAGGTAATTTCCAAAGCAACAACATCACACAGATCTTTGTGAATTTGTCACTACTGATCCACATGTGTCATAGTGATTTGGGAGAGGAGGGTAGATAGAGGAGGGTAAAGGAGAGGGGTGGGGGAAGAGGAGAGTAGGGGAAGAGAAGAGAGGAAGGGAAAAGAGCAGACTGGAGGAAGGGAAGGGAAGAAGAAAGGAGAAGGGAGGAGGTAAGGGGAGGAGAGGGGAGGGGAAGGAAAAGGGAGGGGAAAGGAAGAGAAAAGATTTCACACCAATATTTTGCCACAGTGGAATCTGTCTAGCAATTCTGAGCTACTGTGGACAGTAGGGGATTGTGACTGCCTGGGCTAGCACTGGTGTAGGAATTTGATCAACTTCTTTTTCCTTTGAGAGGAAAGCAGTTCCCAGAAAAGAGGAACATAAGGTATGAGAGGAAATAGTCATGCCCAAGGGACAGAGTCTCTCAGTTCACAAAAAGATGAGAAGAAAATAAAAGATCCAGCCAGCTTGCTACAACTCAGAGACACCTCACCCTGTCCCAGAGTTTCACATACTATCTGTGTTTCCATAGGCAGAAACAGCACAGGAAAAGTCAGAACATAATTTTAGGGTGATATTACAGATCAAAGCAACATATTTAAGGGCATTTGAGGCCAATAGGAACATCAGCACATCAAGTATAATACTGAAACACTGTCTTACATCCCTAATTTAGTGTTCATAGAAAAACTGAACCAAACAAACACTTAAGGAATTTTTTTTTTAAATCTGCTCTGGGAGTCACATAGTACCCAAGTAGAATGGTTCTTCTGAGGAGCAAGTGGGTCTTTTAGATAAACTCCCTTTAAAGGTTATGTGCCCATGAGCTAAGGAGAATAATTAAAATGGAAAACACACAAATCTAAAGAGGAACAGAGGCTGCTGGAGGTTAGAAAGAGTAAAAGGGCCTCCTTTCCCCCTGTGGCTCTAATTTGGAGAACTCTCCACTAGCAGAGTTGATGAGTGGAAGTCAGAAAGGGTACATGAATGTAAATGTAAGGCATATTCCTAGGGCTCTTTTACAGCAGGTAGAAGAGGAGAATTTGGACAGTGTCTACCAGTATCATAATCACAGGGTTCAAAACATAGGTACGCTCTGCTCCTCATCCAGGGTGATAGAGTATTTCCACAACTGGTCATGTGTAAAAAGGTTATGTCCTCATGTCCCCATTTGCAAGAAGAGTATCAGGGAACGGGGATAAGGGAATAAGCAGAATATCCCAGGATTCTAGTATCTTTACTTTTAAAAAGGAACTGAAAATTTATTTTGCCACTACTTCTCTCAACTTCCATTTTTTATAGATGAGATAACTGAGTTCTCTAGAGAAAAGGAAAAAAATAACTTTTTGCAATACTGTAAGTCATAAATGGCAAAGTCATTTAATAGGTCATGCTCTCTCTTTTCACCTACTGTCCTCTGAGGGTTCAGGGTGACTTCTTTGGGAGATAGGGGAAGGGGACAGCATGTAAACAACCTCTTAATAATTTCCTAATTCTGATAGGAATAGTCTAGAGACTTGGATCTTCTTACTGACCAGAAACACATGAATGATCTGGCCTTGGGCATAATTCCTCATGGAACCAAGTCTTCTTGGTTCCTTAGGTGCTGAATCCTTAGTTCTCTGATCCAGGAACTTCTCAATGACACAGGTCTGGTCAGTCCTTCAACTGAGGTGAAACCAGTTCAATATTCAGGTTTTTTGCCAACTTCTCCACTTAAAACCAATCTAGAGAATCTGTTATTCTATAGAGGGAATTTCACTTCCTACTACTTTCTAAAATCACCTGGATTAAGTAAATTATGGCACATGAATATAATGGAATATTACTAAATTGTAAAAAAGGAAATAATGAATATAAAAATATATGAGAAGACAAAAATGAAATGATACAAAAGTGAAATAGGCCAAACCACCAAACATAGAAAATGGTGATAATAATTAAATGAAAATCCACTAAACAATTTTAAAATAATGATAGTGATTTAAATTAAAATAACAACAGCAACAAAACAATAGAAATTGAATCCTATAAAATACAATAGCCTGACTTGATCCCAAAGAAGATATCTGAGAAGGCATAAACTCTCGTTTCTTTATAGAGGTGGGTAATTATGAGTATGGAATGTGTATGTAAATGTCAGAGTGTTTTACAAATGTTGGATAGTTTTCTCAAACTGCCCCCCCACTACTTTATTTTTCTTTAAGGGATAGCTCCATAAGAGAAGATGTGAATCCATAAGGATGATATTCATTCTACCTTTTTCCTTTCCATCCTACAATTCCTAGTAATTTTCTTTCATTTGTCTTAGTGCTAGCTTTACCTCTAAGCAGAGGAACTTGGAAAATGACTACATAAACATATACACTAATTGAAATAATAAAATGGCATTGTGAAGTAGCACTGTATATCAACAAGTTATTTTTGTCAGGATATCAAAAAACTATGTATTGGTTTTGGAAGTATCATAGAAAGCAAATGGAGCTAGAAACAGAAGCAATGTGTGATGGGAGTGTTACTACTACTAGTCTTTCAAAGAACAAAGAAGATCCCCATCAACCAATCAATTGACTGGAGGCAAGAGTTGCACAATTAGGCTTATTATAGTGAGGGGTATGCTGTGCAAGGCATCCTTCTTAACTTGCCTATATCAGAATCAAACATCTCAGGGGCTGATTTTTAGGAAACAGGACAATCTGGCTATTGCAGGAATCTCTTGGCCTTCAATGGGTTTGATTCCTCTCATATTAAGTGAGGCAATCGTGGCACATCAACAATGCCTGCCAAATACAAGACAGTGCTGTGTGGTAATAATATGCAACTACTTGGTACATTCTAACCTGTCACTGGATAGGCTAATCATCAGTGCCATTTTTCCTCTCAGACTTTTATCTTTGCCTGTGTGACAGAACCACATGGTTTTTTTTCCCAAGGTGCAGATCCCTCTCTCATAAGGTACCCATTCCAGAGTGGTCCTGCCCTTCACAAAGAAAAGAGAACTCTCCCTGGAACTACTGCCTGCTTCTCCAGGATCGATTGCATTACCCCACTGGGCACCTCAGGGCACCTGTCTCTGCCACTTGAGATTCTAGGGTCTGAACTTGCAGCATTCATCTGTCTCTCAGGATTGACTGACCCATGCTTAACTGCTATTCACAAGGAATCCTTTTCCACTTTAGCCTTGAAAGTTCTCATCTGAATATTTGCTACTACCACCAAAACCTGCACTGGGCCACTCCTTAGGTCTCCAGGCCCACCACTGTGACTCTCTGACTCATAGCAGGTGACTTGAAAAACAGTGTCTTTGTCTGCTCATGTACTGACTTGTCCATTGCCAGCAGGGCCAGGTATGATTCTGATCCTCCAGCTCCATCCATTTTCAGGGTTAATTGATGAGAGTATATTATAGACCATTCAGACAGAAAGAGGAACTGGATGATAAGATCTGTAGCCATTCCACAAGTCGGACAGAAAGGTAGGATATAGTAGTGTTGGGGAACTTTAACTACATCATTATCCATTGGAGGTTACTCTATTCTAAATGAAGATAGTAATAAACAGGACTTAATGATCATTTTATTCTTCAAAAGGTAGAGGAGGTAAAGAAGGGAACTTTTTTAATCTTTCTAAACATTATCTGGAAAGAGCTTGCTTAAGAAAAAATTTAACCTAATGACATCAAAAGGGTGATATCCTTGATTGGTGCATTAAAAGGAATTAAGGGAAACCAAGCTGCAAAGAATCATCAGTTTCATTCTCTCCTCCAAAATCTGGGAGGAAGGAGAACCCAGAAAGAGTCTTATAAGCCCTCCAATTTTAGGGGGAGAACATTTCAGAGTTCTGGGAAAGAATAAGTAGGTTCCTATCATTTAAAATTCTATGTGGGAATAGGGAAATGATTTCTCAATAATAGAATTGTGTTGGCATATTGCTTATCACATGAAAGAAAAATGGGGGCTATCTAAATAAAACTATATAGATGTAGCACAAACTTCAGTCAATTTAGATTTTTTTTCTTGTTGTCTAACATAAAAAAGCAGGTAACCAGTATTAATATGAAAATGTGGCATAATCCTGTAAGAATAGTGCCATCAGCACTAAAGTTGAAAATGGTAATAAATGTTAAGGACAATAAAAATGCCTGTTGTTGATCATGATGTTGTCTTTAAGCTAAATGAGGGAAAATGTTTAAAAAGAGATTAATACCAAATGTTTAAATTGAATAAAGCCATGATAACAGACAACAAATAGAACTATCCAATTCTTATTTTTCTCCTATTTTCTTTCCCAAAGAGAGTAGCTTTCAAATTAAGAGGAATAAGACTAAATAGTTTGTAGAAAGATAAAACTCAAAATAAACGAAGATAGACTAATTCCCTCTCCTGAGTTTTCACCAAGACCAGAAAAATACTCACATGGTACTAAAAAGATGGATAAAGATGTTGGAAAACCCATCCAGAACAAAGGAGATACCACAGTCTGGAGTAGGGCAAAAACTTAGGTTTTTTTGTTCATGTTTTTGAAAGTAAAAAACTTGTGAGCTACGAACCTTTGGACTTGATTTTCATTCTTGGAAACATTTTATAAATTATTATGAAAAAGATTGTTTGTGAACATTTAGAAAGGCAAGTAGCCATCACTCAAAGCCACTATGAGTCAATAAAATCATTCTAGATTAACAGTTCTTATTTTGTCAGGGTTACAAGAATAACTAAAGTGATGTCATATATCTAGTATACTAGAATATTATTAAAGCAATTGAAAATTTTTTTTCTTGCTATCCTTGTGGATAGGATTGTGAAATGTGGGCTGGACTTTAATTGGGTAAATTTAAAACTGGTTGAATAACCTACCACAGAAAATATTGTAGAAACCAAGTCTTGGAAAGAAGTCTTTAGAGAAGAGCCCCAGGTATCTTGTATGTGATGCTAAACATTTTTATTAGATTATTATTGAAATGAAATAATCTGTCTCAAGTTTATGAGGTATCAATTAATTTGATATTGAATTAAGTTGGTAGAATTGTGATTAATTAAGAACCTATATTTGGGCAGCTAGGTGCCACAGTGGCCCTGGAGACAAGAATCAGGAGGATTCAAGTTCAAATTTGTCCTCAGACACTAATTACCTATCTGTGTGACTTTGGGCAAGTCATTTACCTCCATTGCCTTGCCAAAAAAAGTTTTTTTTAAAAAAAAGGAAATATTAAGGAGACATAGAACGTGACATAATACTCACCCATAAGAATAATCTATGGTCATAAAGCAGGAAGTACACCTATCCTACTGATCATATATGGTCTCTCCTGCTTCCCATGAAGTCTGATATATACCTTGACCCCAATTCCCCATCAAAGCTTCCTGGACTCTTTTGAGGAACACTCTACTCTTGGCCGACCTGAACATTTCCTCAATATCATGAAGACTCCAACAAGAACCTGCCATGTAGAAGGGAGTGCCTTCTTGCCTTTTGTCCCTGAATTGGTTCAAGCCTGTGAGAATTATTCAAGAGATAGAGGAGTTCCTCAGAAAATTGAGGTAAATATGTCCTTGTCCAGAATCTCATTACACATTGTGGTGAGAAGAGCATTGGATTTGAAGTTGATAGTTTTGAATTGAATCCTGTTTCTGTTATTTACGACCAGTGTTATGTTAGACAAGTCATCTGATGTCTTTGAACCTCTGAAAGATTGACACTTGTACCCCTTACCTCAGAGGATTTTGCAAGGAAAATGCTTTTTATTTTATAAAGCATTTATCAATAGATACTTTTACTATTATTCAGAGACCATTGCTGAATCCATCAGAAACAGAATATTTGGGGTAGTAGAAGAAGACTCCAGCATCAGAAAACTTGTGATTCATGTTCCCCAATGCAGATTAGGAAAGGGGAGAAAGGAGGCTGATAGTGTTTAAACTAGAAAATCCTGCCACATTCAAATCTCTCTCCCCCAAGTGCCTTGTAATAATCCTGCAAATTCAGGTCTTATACATTCCTTAAAGAAACCACTTAGTGGGAACTTTGACCTGCTAATTTAACAGAATCTTCTTTGGTCACTAAAGAATTCAATTGTTCACCTCAAAGCCTTGAATTTTATTGACATGAAGCTAATTAAAGAGATCTCATAAGATGGTCCACATAGACTCAGAAAGCACATTAAGCATTCTTTCTCTCTCTCTCTCTCCCCTTATATATAGATACATTTTATATATAGCATATACATTCATCTCTCTCTATCCCCCCACCCACACAAATTTGCCATTTCCCTCCATAGCTCCTTCTGTTCATATCTGCCTCTCTACCCCTTTGCTCTTGCTCTCACAACACTATGTAACTTTGAACATATGAAAAATATTCAGTGTATAATTTTAATGTGAATATAGTGATTTTGCAAATATTAACAGCAAAATGTTCATTCAGATAGGATTTGATAGATGAAGAAAGAAAAATGAAGAAAAAATAAAGGAAATAAGGACCAGACGGAGTAAGGAGCAGTTGGAGAATAAAAAGCAGGGGAAAAAGTACACAGATAAAGTGGGAGAGAAGGAGAAAGGAAGAGATGGTATGAGAGTGATGGACAGATAAAGACAGAGATTGGGAGAAGACACCATCCTTTGATGCATTTGACATACAACTGTGTGGTTGTCAGACCATCAAAGTACATTCATAGCTAGGCTCTCATTATTCCCTTACTGTCCACAACAATTCACTAGTTTCACAAGTTGGATCCCTGGGGCATTCAACTATAGACCTCACCCCCATCTCAATTGGTATGTAACTATAATAAGAACTCTTTGGATTTTGCCATCCAAACATTTCTGAATCAACAAACTATATCATCAAGAGCCCACAAATCTTCAAGAAAAATAAGTCAACAACTCAGTCCTGTACTAGCAGCTGTAGTAGATGAAACAGGAAACACAAATTTTCAACTTTCAGAGGTCACATTCTACTTAGGATAATAAAAAGCCAAATGTATTACATGCAATTATCAGTGATATGGGGGCTGAATCAAGCAAATTGTATTAACCCACAATAATATTATCTACAATAATATCCTGATAATTTTAAGTGTTTTAATTGAAATATATCTATTTAATTTAGATATACCTATTACTTTCCCTTGGCACACAATAGATTCTTGATAAATATTTACTTAACATGTTGTTATTTGAGATCTGAAACTCTAATATTAGAGTTTCATTCCTTTGTATTAAGCACATCATCCTCCCACTGTCAATAAAACTTCATTATAATTCAGCTTATCAAATAATATTTCTCCTAGTGTGTTGTGGGTAATTAACAGCACTGAGTGGTAAGACATTTTGATGACTGGAAAGTAGTCATGAGAGAGACAGTTTTCAAAATGAGGATTAACACAATTGGAATAGACTTGAGAGTTCATTGCCTTATTGAAGCATATGAGTGTCACTAGATGTCTTCAGAATGAAGTGTCAGTATACAAGGACAGAGGCTCAGAGAGTGGAAGTGGGAGGACTTTTAAAAATAACTTCCAAATTTCTAACTGCTTCATATGGTATAATGCATACCATTATTCACTGAAGTTGATGTCTGGAAGATCTGAATTCAAATCTTAATTCAGATACCTATTTCTATAGCTCTATGACCTGTGGTGTGATATAACTACCATCAGTCTCAATTTTCTTCAGTTATTGGATAGGGATTATAATAGCATTCACATCACAAGATTGTTGGGAGGATCAGATAAAATAACATAAAGTGCTTTGCAAATCTTAATAAATTTTAGTAATCCGCATTAATGATTAATGTCAACTAAGGAATTTCCAGGTACATAGGACTTTGCCATTCAGACTCACAAGAGAAGCAACTCTTATCAGTAAGGATATGAAGTTAGGAATGGAAGAGAATTTGGCTCATTCATTTACCTCTCCCACCCCTCACCATCCTTCAGGATCCCACTGCCTCCTCCTCTGACTTCCATATCATTCTTCTAATTTCATTCCTTCTCTGACTACACACTGGTTTAACACGGGTGTTCCTTAAAATTCTATCCATATCTCTCTTATCTCTCCTTTCACAAGACCCTCAATCTTAGTGATCTTATTGATTTCTACAATGGTTTCAACTGTCATTTCTATGCTGATGGCTCCCAAATCTGTATCTCTAAGCCTGATCTTTCTCTCTCAGCTCTGAACTACATGGATACTTTGTCAGCACCTCAAACTCAACCCGTATGAAATTGAACTTATCATCTTTCTCCCCAATCCCACTCCTATTCTTAACTTTCATATTTCTATTCATGACAATGTAATCCTCTCAGTCACTAGGGACAGTCTGGATTCAGGTTGGGCTGATAGTTCAGCTTTGGGATTGGAACCGAATAAAACATCAGATAACATTTAACAAAAGGAAATGAAAAAGGGAACAAGTATTTATATAACACCAGTCTTTTTACCTGGCACTGTTATAACTGTTTTTATGAATATTACATAATTTGATTTTTGCAACAACCCTGAGAGATACATTTTATTATTAATATCCCTTATATATTATATAGTTGAAAAATGAGACAAATGGCAGTTAAGTGACTTACTCAGGATCTCACAGCTAGTAAATGTTTGAGGCAGGGCTTGAGCTCAGATCTTCCTAATTCTAAGCACAGTATTCTCTCTAAGATATCACCAGCTGCCTTTAGAGGAAGATTACTTAACAATAATATCAAAAGAACATACAGCATTGGTTCAGTTGAGTACAGCATACCTGACCTCTGAGACACACATCAGTATGTCTGGTGAGAAGGAGGTGCTGATTTAATTTGGCTATGGGAAATCCATCAAAACTGAGGAGCTCCCATTTTTGATGAGTTTATATGACTTTGGGCAATGAACCAAATGTTCAAGCTGCAGTCCTCCAGACAAATTAAAGCTCAAGGTTAGTTTTATGGCTTTTTTTTAAGACAATGGGGTTCAGCAACTTGCCCAAGGTCACACAGTTAGGCAATTATTAAGTGTCTGAGGCTGAATTTGAACTCAGGTCATCCTGACTCCAGGGCTGGTGTTCTATTCACTGTGCCACCTAGCTGCTCCTATGCCACCTAGTGTCCCCCTTATGACTTTTTTCAAAGGAAAAATTAGCCTATGAGGCAGAGGCTTTCCAGTTCATGGTAGCCATGGACCCCTATCTAAGTAGTAGTAAATGATGTTCCTACTACACTCAGACTTGGCACCATGGAGTCATCTTTATTTTTTCCTCTTCCCTTAGACCCCATATATTTAATCAATCACTAAATCTTACTGATTCTAACCCTGGAATAGCTTTCGGCATTCCTACTCTCACCACTTACTTCATGCTTGGACTTTTTTTTTAGGTTTTTGCAAGGCAAACGGGGTTAAGTGGCTTGCCCAAGGCCACACAGCTAGGTAATTATTAAGTGTCTGAGACTGGATTTGAACCCAGGCACTCCTGACTCCAAGGCCAGTGCTTTATCCACTACGCCACCTAGCCGACCCTATGCTTGGACTTTTTCAATAATCTAATAGTTCTACTATTTCCCTCCATCCTGGTACTTCTGCAATTCATCTTTCATTATGATACCAGAAAAATTTTCCTAAAGCATATCTCTGACATTGTTACTATTCTTATCAAGACATTAGGGGTTTTCTCTTGCCAGAATGAATAATGCCTAGCATTTGAGTCCCTCAAAAATCTGGATCTGATAATCCACACGTTTAGACTTCTCTTATACTATTCTTTCCATTCTCCAATGTCTCCTAAATATAGCCTATGTGTTCTTAGCTCCTTAAGTTTGCTCACACCATCCTCTATGCCTGTAATGTCATCCATTCTATTGCCACCTCAGACTTAATGTATTATTATCTACATCTTTCTTCCTCCTTGCTACTAGCTAGTAGAATTTTTTCCCAAACCCTCCTAGTTTTTTGCTCATACTTCTCATGCACTTATTTTCATTTGCAATATAATTATTTGCATTCATGTCTTATCTTCTCCTCCTATGTTGTAAGCTCTTTGAAAGAAAAAAAACCTATTACTCATCTGCTTCATCTAGCACTTGAATAGTTTATTCATTGTACATAGTAGGTTAAATGAGAAATTTCTGATAACAGCAAGTACCAGTGAGATGGGACTTATCTTTGTCTACTCTTATTGGACCACAAGGCCAAGGAAGAATGAGAAAAAAGGAGAAGAAATGAAGAATAATAGGAGGAAGTAAAAAATGAGATCTTCCTCTAAGACTTATTAAATGAGATCTCAGTCAAGCTCAGCCAACATCACTAGAGGTTTGTGATAACATGCAACTGAATCTTGAAACTCCTGAGCCCAAAACCTAGTGGAAAATCCCTTAGGCACTCAACAAAGTGATTTTTCAATTGCTTCTAAATCTGTTACTTTTTAATTTTAGGTTTTTTGTTTTGTTTTGTATTTAGCCTGAAGATGCTTGCTCAATGAAGACTGGATATAAATAATGTCTGGGGAAATAAAATCCATTTTTTTTCATTATTCATGAACCAGAAAGCATACACTTTACTTTCATAGTCTTCCCACACAGGATTTCATGGTGGTGAAGGTTAGAATAAGAAATTTCAGGCCCAAAGAGAAACTTTTGTATCTATTCTTTCAGGTCTCTGAATTTCTTACCACTCTCTTCTTAATTTCCTTAGATATCTAATAGCAGGTATTTATTGAATCTTAAAATCACCAACATGAAAAGTACCTTAACAATTACCTTATACCCACATTTCCTCTACCAGATCCACCACAATGGCTTCTCTAATGAATGTTTATTCAGTATTTACTTGAACATTTTAGTCTTTCCCACTGTTGGACAGCCTCTTTTCTTAAGAATATCCCCTCACGATATTCATCAATTGGGGAATGACTGAACAAATTGTGGTATATATATGTTATGGAACACTATTGTTTTATTAGAAACCAGGAGGGATGGAATTTCAGAGAAGCTTGGAAACACTTGCATTATTTGATACTGAGTGAGATAAGCAGAACCAGAAGAATATTATACACCCTGACAGCAAAATAGGATAATGATCAAGTCACTTAACTCTGTGTGTTTCCTTGTCTGTAAAAGGAGCTTTAGAAGGAAATGGCAAATTTCCCAATTGACAAATGGTCAAAGGATATGCAAAGGCAATTTACAGATGAGGAAATCAAAGCAAACCACAGTCATATGAAAAATTGCTCCAAATCATTACTTATGAGAGAAATGCAAATTAAGGCATCTCCAAGATACTACCTCACACCTCTCAGACTGGCCAATATGACCAGAAAGGACAATGATCAGTTTTGGAAGGGATGTGAGAAATTTGGAACACTAATACATTGTTGGTGGAGCTGTGAACTCATCCAACCTTTCTGGAGAGAAATTTGGAATTATGCCCAAAGGGCAACAAAAATGTGCATACGGTTTGATCCAGCAATAACACTACTGGGGCTATACTAAGAAGAGATTATTAAAAAGGGTAAAAACATCACTTGTAGACTTCTGGCCAAGATGGCAGAGAGAAGACAGGCACATTTCTAAAGTCTCCTGATTTTACCCCCATCTATCATATGAAACAAACCTCTTAAAAGAAATCCGACCCACAAAACCCAGAAAGAAAAGCCAGGAGAAAGAACATCTACCTCAGGATTTGTCTCCGGCAGCAGCACTGGACAAATTCGGGTGGGTGAGTCTAAGCTCAGAGGGAGGATCAGCCCCCAATCAACCAGATTAACATCTGAATTGGAACTGGTAGTCTGAGGGCCCGAGAGCCAGACCTGCTGGATCAGTGGTGGGGCTAGACGGCAGGGGATTGAGTCAACTAGGAAGCAGAGGTACTGGTGTTGGTGCTTTCCCCCGGGGGCTTGCAGACAGGGCTGGGCAGAGAGTTCTGGTGCAGGAGAGCTGCTGACACCATCCCTGGGCTCCTCTGGTCTGAGGAACTCAGAGTCCCATTACAGCTCAGACCTCTTCCCTGAACAAACAAATGCAAACTACTTCTGCCTCAGGCCCAGGTGTGTGAGCAGAAGAACCAGCCCAGCTGACCTCAGGCCAGGGTAAAGAGCACCATTGACTGAAGGCAAAAGAATTCAATAACTCCAGCTCCTCCCTTCAAGCAAAGGGGGAAGGCCTCGATCAAGGTCACAGACACTCAGGAGAAAGCAACCAACACCTCCTACTGGCCAGCCAGAGAAATTGTACTCAATGAGTAAAGCCTCTAGTGATCCCAAGGCCCTGTGAACCAGCCCTTCTCCAACTCAAGGTCTTACAAAAATGAAGAAGGGTCAGCAGAAAGGTGCATCCATAGAAAAATTCTTGTAAGGGAAAGACCCTAACTCAGAAAGACCTAGAACCTCTGAGGAGAATACAATCTGGTTTTCAGCACAGAAAGACTTTCTTGAAGAAATAAGGAAGGAGCTTAAAAATTTGGGAGAGACAATTAATACCTTGCAACAAGAAAACAAATCCTTAGAAAGTACAATTGGACAAATACAAAAGGAGAATAAATCTCTCAGATCATCAATTGGACAATTACAAAATGAGAATAAATCTCTCACATCAATTGGACAAATACAAAATGAGAATAATTCTATCAGACCCTCAATTGGGCAAATGGAAAAAGAAAATAATTCTCTCAAAACCTCAATTGGTCAAATGGAAAGCTCTTTCAAAAGCAGAATTGAGGGGGCAGCTAGGTGGTATAGTGGATAAAGCACCAGTCCTGGAGTCAGGAGTACCTGGGTTCAAATCCGGTCTCAGACACTTAATAATTACCTAGCTCTGTGGCCTTGGGCAAGCCCCGTTTGCCTTGTAAAAACCAAAAGTAGAATTGACCAATTGGAAAAGAAGTTTCAAAAGGTTAATGAAAAAAACTCCCACCCCCCAAAAAAATGGAGTCTACAGAAAGTAATGACTCCATGAGACAGCAAGAGTCAGTTAAAAAAAACAAAAAATAGAAAAATAGAAGAAAATGTAAAATACCTCATCAACAAGACCACTGACCTCAAGAATAGATTGAGGAGGGGCAACCTGAAATTTATACGACTTCCTGACAACATTGAAGAGAAAAAAAGCCTGGACTTAATATTACAGGATCTAGTAGTGGAAAACTGCCCTGATATCATGGAATCTGAGGGCAAAGAAGTTATTGAAAGAGTACATCAATCCCCACCAGAAAAAGATCCTAAAATGAAAACACTAAGGAATGTTGTGGCCAAATTCCAGAACTATTAGATAAAAGAGAAAATCCTGCAAGCAGCCAGAAAGAAACAATTTAAATATCAAGGAGCCACAGTAAGGATCATGCAGGACCTGGCTGCATCAACATTAAGGGATCGAAGGGCCTGGAACAAGATATTTCAAAGAGCAAGGGAGCTTGGAATGCAGCCAAGAATCTACTTTCCTGCAAAGCAGAGCCTTCTCTTCCAGGGGAAAAAGATGGACATTTAACAAAATGGAAGAATTCCAAAATTTTCTGATGAAAAGAACAGCTAAACAGAAAATTTGGACATCAAACAGGAGGTTCAAAAGAAACATGAAAAGGTAAAAAAAGGGGGGGGGGGGGGTAAAAGGAAAAAAATGCTATCCAGTAAGTTGAAACTAGCTATATCCCAGCATGGAGAACATAAATCTTGAGAATTGTAACACTAACAGAGAGAATGCACCTAGCCAGAAATGATGGACATTCATGACCTATCCATGAGACTGCTATCTAACGGGATATAATTGGCTTTAAACCCACTTGGCAGAAAGACTCTAATAACTCTCAGGAATTTTGACTCTATTCAAAAGAATATACTGAGCTAGAAGGGACAGACACTCAGAATTTTCTATGACTTAGATAGAATGATCTAAAAATCACTACCTCCTTAAAAAGGGGGACAGGAAAGAGATGGGAGGAGGGAGGGGCTTGAATGAGGTAAATATCATTACACTAAGAGGTGCAAAAAAAACCTATGGTAATAGAGGGGAAGAAGGGAACAGATGAGAAACACCTGAATCTTCTTCTTATCAAACTTGGCTTAAAGTCAACCTACACATACTCAGTTAACTTATAAAACATCTAACCTTTCAAGTATTAAAAGGGGAAAAGGGAAGGAGAAACAGAGAAAGGGAAGGGGAGTGTGGGGAAAAAAAGGGGAAATAACAAAAGGAAGGGAAGGGAAAAGGGGAAAGAAAGGGAAGGGTATGATATAGGAGGGAAAACACACTGAAGGGGGTGGTATTCAGAAACAAAATAATGGGGAATATGGATAAAGGGGGGAAGGGGGGAAATACAAACAGAGGGAAGATAGCATGGAGGGCAATAAAGAATTAGTAATCATAACTTTGAATGTGAATGGGATGAACACTCCCTTAAAATGTAAGCAAATAGCAGGGTGGATTAAAAATCAGAATCCTACAATATGTTGCTTACAAGAAACGCATTTGAAGCAGAGAGATACATATAGAGTAAAGGTAAAATGTTGGAGTAAAATATATTTTGCTTCAGCTGAAGTAAAAAAAAAGCAGGAGTAGTAATCCTTACCTCAGACAAAGCAGCAGCAAAAATAAATAGCTTTAAAAGAGATAAGGAAGGAAGCTTTATCCTCCTAAAAGGTACCATAGATAATAAAGTCATTTCAATACTGAATATATATATGCACCCAGTGGAACAGCACCCAAATTCTTAGAGGAGAAGCTGAAAGAACTACAGGAAGACATAGACAGCAAAACTCAACTAGTGGGAGACCTCAACCTCCCACTCTCAGATCTAGATAAATTGAATCATAAAATAAACAAGAAAGAAGTTAAGGAGGTAAATACATTGTTAGAAAAATTAGATATGGTAGACTTATGGAGGAAACTGAATGGGGATAGAAAGGAATATACCTTTTTCTCTGCAGTACATGGAACTTATACAAAAATTGACCACATACTAGGACATAAGAACCTAATGATCAACTGCCGAAAGGCAGAAATAGTGAATACATCTTTCTCAGATCACAATGCAATAAAAGTCATATGCAATACTAGGCCAATGAGATACAGACCCAGAACAAATTGGAAACTGAATAACCTCATTTTGAAAAATGAGTGGACCAAAAAACAAATTATAGAAAGATTTAACCATGTTATCCTAAATAATGATAATAATGAAACAACATACCAAAACCTATGGGATTCATTCAAAGTGACTCTCAGGGGATATATCATAGCTCTAAATGCTTACATGAATAAATTGGAGAAAGAAAATCAATGAACTAAACATGCAACTAAAAAAATTAGAAAAAGAACAAATCAAAAATCCTCAGTTAAATACCAAATTATAAATTCTAAACATTAAAGGAGAAATTAATAAAATTGAAAGCAAAAAAACTATTGAATTAATAAATAAAACCAAAAGTTGGTATTATGAAAAAACCAATAAAATTGATAAACTTCTGGTCAATTTGATTAAAAAAAAGAAAGAAAAAAAGCAAATTGCTGGTTTCATAAATGAAAAAGGTGAACTCACCACCAATGAGGAGGAAATTAAAGTAAAAATTCAAAATTATTTTCCCAACTCTATGCCAACAAATTTGATAATCTAAGTGAAATAGATGAATATTTACAAAAATATAAGTTGCCCAGGTTAAATGAAGAAGAGATTAAATACCTAAACAACCCTATCTCAGAAAAAGAAATTCAACAAGTCATCATTGAACTCCCTAAAAAAAAATCTCCAGGGCCTGATGGATTCACAAGTGAATTCTACCAAACATTTAAGGAACAATTGGTTCCAATTCTATATAAACTCTTTGGAAAAATAGGGGAAGATGGAACTCTGCCTAACTCTTTCTATGAAACCAATATGGTGCTGTTACCTAAACCAGGAAAAGTTAAAACAGAGAAAGAAAATTATAGACCTATTTCCCTGATGAATGTAGATGCAAAAATCTTAAATAAAATCTTAGCAAAATGATTACAAGTTATCACTAGGATAATACATTATGATCAAGTAGGATTTATTCCAGGAATGAGGGCTGGTTCAATATTAGGAAAACTGTTAATATACTCAATTATATCAACAACAAACCTATCAGAAATCATATGATCATATCAATAGATGCTGAAAAAGCTTTTGACAAAATACACCATCCATTCCTATTAAAAACACTAGAGAGTGTAGGAATAAATGTACTGTTCCTTAGAATAATTAGCAGTATCTGTCTGAAACTATCAACAAGCATTATATTCAATGGGGAGAAGCTAGATGCATTCCCAGTAAGATCAGGGGTGAAACAAGGGTGCCCATTATTACTACTACTATTCAATATTGTATTAGAAATGTTAGCATTAGCAATAAGAGAAGAAAAAGAAATTGAAGGAATTAGAATTGGGAAGGAAGAGACAAAACTCTCACTCTTTGCAAATAACATGATGGTCTACCTAGAGAATCCCAAGAAATCATCCAAAAAAAATACTGGAAAGAATTAGCAATTTTAGCAAGGTTGCAGGTTATAAAATAAACCCTCATAAATCCTCAACTTTTCTATATATGTCTAGCAAGATACAGCAGGAAGAGCTAGAAAGAGAAATCCCATTCAAAGTAACCTCAGACAATATAAAATACTTGGGAGTCTATTTGCCAAGCCACACTCAGAATCTTTTTGAAAACAATTATAAAACACTTCTCACACAAATTAAATCAGATTTAAATAACTGGGCAAATATCTACTGCTCGTGGATAGGTAGAGCTAATATAATAAAAATGACAATTCTACCAAAACTAAACTATCTGTTTAGTGCCCTACCAATCAAAATTTCAAAAAATTACTTTATTGAGTTAGAAAAAATTGTAAGTAAATTCATATGGAGAAATGAAAAGTCAAGAATTGCCAGGAGCTTAATGGGAAAAAAAAAGTGCAAAAGAAGGTGGCTTAGCCCTACCTGATCTAAACTTATATTATAAAGCATCAGTCATCAAAACTGTTTGGTATTGGCTAAGAAATAGAGTGGTGGAGCAGTGAAATAGACTAGGTGTAAAAGCAGGAGATGATTATAGTAAAATCTACTGTTTGATAAACCCAAAGAGTCCAGCCATTGCGATAAAAACTCCCTCTTTGACACAAACTGCTGGGATAATTTGAAGTTAGTATGGAAGAAACTTAGATTAGACCAGCACCTCACACCCTTTACCAAGATAAGATCCAAATGGTTACAGGACTTAGACATAAAAAACAATACTATAAGCAAATTAGAAGATCAAGGACTAGTTTACCTGTCAGATCTATGGAAAGGGGAGCAGTTTATGACTAAGGAAGAGTTGGAGAATATCACCAAAAACCAACTAGATGATTTCGATTACATTAAATTAAAAAGCTTTTGCACAGATAAAACCACTGTAACCAAGATCAAAAGAAATGTAGTAAACTGGGAAACAATCTTTACAACTAATGATTCTGACAAATAACTCATTTCTAAAATATACAGAGAACTGAGTCATATTTTTAAAAAAAGCCATTCCCCAATTGACAAATGGTCAAAGGATATGCAAAGGCAATTTAGAGATGAGGAGATCAAAGCAATCCATAGTCATATGAAAAACTGCTCTAAATCATTAATTATTAGAGAAATGCAAATTAAAGCTTCTCTGAGGTACTACCTCACACCTCTCAGACTGGCCAATATGATCAGGAAGGATAATAATCATTGTTGGAAGGGTTGTGGGAAATCTGGGACACTATTACACTGTTGGTGGAGCTGTGAACTCATCCAACCCTTCTGGAGAGCTATTTGGAACTACGCCCAAAGGGCAACAAAAATGTGCATACCCTTTGACCTAGCAATACCACTAGTGGGTCTATACCCTGAAGAGATGATGAAAAAGGGTAAAAACATCACTTGTACAAAAATATTTATAGCAACCCTGTTTGTGGTGGCAAAGAATTGGAAATCAAGTAAATGTCCTTCAGTTGAGGAATGGCTTAGCAGAACACTATTGTTCTATTAGAAACCAGGAGGGATGGATTTCAGGGAAGCCTGGAGGGGTTTGCATGAACTGATGTTGAGTGAGATGAGCAGAACCAGAAAAACACTGTATACCCTAACAGCAACGTGGGGGTGATGTTCAACCTTGAAGGACTTGCTCATTCCATCAGTGCAACAATCGGGAACAATTTTGGGCTGTCTGCAAAGGAGAGTGCCATCTGTATCCAGATAAGAACCTGTGGAGTTTGAACAAAGTTCAAGGACTATTCCCTTTAATTTAGAGAAAAACAGATATCTTATTGTCTGATCTTGTTGCCTCTTAGACTTCTCTCTCTTCTTTAAGGATATGATTACTCTCTCATCACACCCAGTTTGGATCAAGGTACAGCATGGAAACAAAGTAAAGACTGACAGATTGCTTTCCATGGGGGGTGGGGGGAGGGAAGTAATATTAGGGGGGAAAATTGGCAAACTCAAATAATATCTTTAATAAAAATAAATTTAAAAAAAAATCACTTGTACAAAAATTTTCATAGCCGCCCTGTTTGTGGTGGCAAAGAATTGGAAATTAAGTGCCTGTCCTTCAATTGGGGAATGGCTTAACAAACTGTGGTATATGTATATCACGGAACACTATTGTTCTATTAGAAACCAAGAGGGATGGGAATTCAGGGAAGCCTAAAAGGATTTGCATGAACTGCTGCTGAGTGAGATGAGCAGAACCAGAAAAACATTGTACACTCTAACAGCAACATGGGGGTGATGATCAACCTTGATGGAGTTGCTCATTCCATCAGTGCAACAACCAAGGACAATTTTGGGCTATCTGCGATGGAGAATACCATCTGTATCCAGAGAAAGATTTGTGGAGTTTAAACAAAGACCAAAGATTATTACCTTCAATTTTTTAAGTTGTCTTATAGGGGCAGCTAGATGGTGCAGTGGATAGAACATTGTCCCTGGAGTCAGGAGTACCTGAGTTCAAATCCAGCCTTAGACACTTAATAATTACCTAGGTGTGTCACCTTGGGCACTCACTTAACCCCATTTCCTTGCAAAAAAAAGTTGTCTTATATACTATATAATTTTGGTATTCTAACATTTTATTTCTTCCTCAAGGATATGTTTTTTCCTCAACACATTCAATTTTGATCAATGCCTAGCATGAAAAAAATAAAAAGATTATCAGATTGCCTTCTGTGGGGGAGAGAGGGGAGGGAAGGGAGAATGGGAGGAAAAATTATAAAATTCAAAACTTTACCAATAAAAATGATAGATAGAAACTACTATTGTATATGATTGGAAAACAAATAAAATATTTATATAATAATAAAAGAATATCCCCTCACATTAAATTAAAATTCATGTCCTTGTAACTTTTTTCCACTCATTGTTCCTTGTTCTTCCCTTTGGAATCATCAAATTAAAAACAAATCATTTTGTTATATAATATTATTTCAAATGCCTTCTCTAAATTTTTTCTTCTCCAGAATAAAACATCAGTTTCTTCACTCTGTCTTCATATGATATCATAATATCAAGAATCCTTACAATCCTGGTCAAACTCCTCAGGTGTGATCTAGTTTGTCAGGTGTCCTAAGATGGGATACTTGGAACTAAATGTAATCTTATAGATATGGTCTGACCACTATAGACAAAGGATAATTGTCTTGTTCCAGATGTTCTACTTCTAATAAAAGTTATGATTACTTTAATATAACTATTGACCTTAATACATTTGACTCATTTTAAATTAAATTTCAGGTCTTTTTTTCTTACAAAGGACTCAACCTACATTTGTAGCATTTAGAGTCTTGAATATTATTAGATTTATTAGATTTGACTAATTATTTTATCCTGTCTTGACTTTCTGAATTCTTGATACTATCATCCAATATAGATTCTTTCTCTCATTTTCATGTCAATCACAAATTTCATAAATCAAGCCACCAAACCTTTATCCATTTAGCACCCATTATGTATCCATTACTGTACCAAACTTTGCTGCTGGCATTCTACCAGAGTTAAGTCCTTTCTAAATACAGTTTTCTTCTTTAGAATAGTTTACTTGAAATGAAGATGAAGCAGTAGCAACGAAACATCACAAAACAATTACCACATTCTGGTAAAAATGTATTGTTCATTTGTAAAAAAAAAATTAAAATTGAAAAGTGTAATTCATTGCATTCTTCCCTACTCCAGAATCTTGTTAGACTCTCATCTTTTTTTCTCATTGGTTATTTCTCAGTTTTTCTGGCATTCTGCCTTACCTCTGATATGACTGACCTCCATTAAGGCACTATACAAATATAAGTTAGTATTTATGGAAAATAGTAATATCTTGAATCTTTATGCTTTTTTAAAAGTCTATGTAATAAAGACACAAAGATTTGATATAAGGTAGAATTGCCCTTCTTTCGGTACAAGGCTTGGGAGTTATTGCAAGTTATACCTTTTTGCCTCTTTTACAATTCTTTGGAATAGTAGGTTAAAGCAAACTGCATTACCTCTATAGTTACCCTTGAGGAACTTTGGAGATGGAAAGGCAAACAAAGCAGGAACACCCTTCTCTCACCCCTAAGAGTCAGTGAAAAATCCTGACTCAAGCAGAGAATATAGTACACATTCACTGGGGGAACTAGGAG
This sequence comes from Macrotis lagotis, assembly GCF_037893015.1. NCBI lineage: Eukaryota > Metazoa > Chordata > Mammalia > Peramelemorphia > Peramelidae > Macrotis > Macrotis lagotis. The sequence continues at coordinate 324,943,343 of NC_133666.1, forward strand.
AGAGTCCTCCTGAGTAGATGAAATAAAGACTCATTAGAGCAGGACAAAAATGAAATATTCCCACAGTCCCTTAAAGATACCCTTTGTTTGAAAAATGAAGATATGTAATCCAAGTCTGGTTTTTTTGTTGTTGTTTGTGGTTTTCTTTCAAAGCAACATTTCAAAAAGTCTAGAAACAATCTGGCCTGGAAAATAAGAGTTATTACACCATGACCCTCTCTCCATAGGCCAACTGCTCAAGAGCTGGTACCCTGGAGAGGAGATAATGAACACCATCTTGCTAGAAGAGAGCTAAATTGTGAGGAGTACTGGGGCTGAGTGACAGCGGCAGCAAGGAGACCAGCAACACCAGCTGGGCTTAGAGGACAGCAAAGGTGGAAAGACAGAGCACCAACAGAAAACAGTGACTGAAGAAATGCTAGTGAAAAAAACTTTCTAATTCAAACAATGGGAACTTAGAAGCGGGCACAAATGTAGAAAAAATTCACACTAGTGAGATGTGGTAGTCACACTGTAGGATTTCAAGTGGACTTCAGAGTCTGATAGAAATTAGATTAGACTAAAATACTATATGACACAATAAACTCTAAATGGATATATAAATATAAAATAACATAGCATAATATTTTAATTGAAAAAGAATGAAATTAAGAACTTTTCAAAACTGTGGTAAAGGCTAGAAGTTTTACTCAAATAAGGAACAGAAAGATAAAGCACAGATGACACAATAAGATAATTTTAATTACAAAAACTCAGAAGAGTAATACATGAACAAAATCAATTCAGGTAGGATAGTAAGGGCAACTATTGAATGGGGAAAGATCTCTACTTCAAATATCCTTGATAAGGGTCTGATATCCCAAATATATAATATCAAGACATAATTGCAAAAGCAGGCAAAGGATAAGAATGAGCAGTTTTCAAAAAGAGAATTTTTTCCAAAAAAACCCTGTAAATTACTAATAACTATATTTAAAAATTGCTCCAAATCAATAATAAGTGAAATGCAAAAAAAACCAGTTGATATGACGCTTAGAAAATTGGCAATGAGAAAAGATAGAAATTTTCTGTTGTGATTTGACTATAAAAAGACTTATACACTAATTTGATTCACTTTAGATAGGTTTGTCAATTGGTCCAACTATTCTAGCAAGTAATTTGAACGTATACTAAAAAAAAAAGACTAAATTATCCATATACTTTGACTCAAATATTGCAGTGACGGGCATTTACTTACAAGAAGTTCAAAGACAGAATTTTCATGCATATTCAAATCTGCTAGCATCATTTTTTGTGGTAACAAAGCACTAAAAATAAAGTAGATCTCCCCAGAAAACAAAAATGCAATAAACAAATTGTAGTAAAAAAATGTAATGTAATATTATTATATCATAAGAAATAAGGAATATGAAAAATTAGGAAAAGCATGGGTAGCCTTTTATGAACTGATACAGAATAAAGTAAGCAGAACCAAGGGAAGTATCTATCTGTCTATAGATAGATAGATAGATAGATAGATAGATAGATAGATAGATAGATAGATAATTATATATAATTATCTCTATAGATATATAAATTATTGCAATAATGTAAGTAGAAATAATAATCAACAAAACTGAATGATGTGTAATTTTAATGAAGAAGTATGGTTTGAAATAAGATGAGTAAATGTGCCTTTAAAGAAACAGAAAGAAAAGAGTTCAAGAATAATCCAATGGAGAGGCTGCCATTCAGCTTCAATGTTTTCAGTCTCTCCAGTCATTCTTTCTATTAAGTATAAGAGATGGATAAGATGCTTCTCTTCAATCAGTTATTTCATAGAAATCACTTCATTTTTTATTTATTTAAGGCAATGGGTTAAGTGACTTGCCCAAGGTCATACTGCTAGGCCATTATTAAGTGTCTAAGGTCAAATTTGAACCCAGGTCCTCCTGACTCTAGGGCCAGTGCTCTATCCAATGTGCTACCTAGCTGCACCAGAATCATTTCTTATAGCAAAGGTATGACAAGGTTGGGATCAGGATTTTTATAGAGAGGAAAAAGGTTCTCACTCAATTTACCTTACATCTTAGTGGCTTCCCATCTCTCATAGCACAGTTAAAGTAGCATCAAAATGTAAATTTTACACAGAAGATTGAAGCTTCTAGCATAGATTGTGCCTAGATGATTATATAAAAGGAAAACACTCAGACAGTTGGAAAGGACAAGACTAGAGCAGAGACAAATTTCATGAGACTAGGACAAACAACCACTAAAGTACCACACCTATCATTCTTCTTTTGTTGATCCATGGAAGTATTATTAAATGATTGAAATAGTATAGGTCTGGGGGCAGCTAGGTGGCTCAGTAGATAGAATACTGGCCCTGGAGTCAGGATGACCTGAGTTCAAATCCCACCTCAAACACTTTAATAATTACCTAACTGTGTGGCCTTGGGCAAGCCACTTAAACCCATTGCCTTGCCAAAAAAAAAAAAAAGGTAGTGTAGGTCTTTGTGAAAGTGTGGTACCATTGAATAAGGTAAATGTCTCAATTCTATGTGGACTTGGATGAAAAAAATCTATCTTTTAATATGTAAATAAGAAATCATTCCACATTTTAGTTTTACATGATAATAAGGGGAGTTGGGGACTATCTTTGTATAATTGGCAGATCCATAAAAGTTTCCATCTGGATTTGAGAACTTATAGATAGAAATGAGACTCTTGGTCCTTTGTGTCAAGATGTGACCTCTGATATACAGATTGCATTTATAAAGCATTTTTCCTATCTACTGTCTATTTTAATTCTTTCAAAAGTGAGATCAGTCATTCTTCTAGAAATAAAACTGAAGTACAGAGAAGTAAAGAATAAAAAAAGGAAGGGAAGGGAAGGGAAGGGAAGGGAAGGGAAGGGAAGGGAAGGGAAGGGAAGGGAAGGGAAGGGAAGGGAAGGGAAGGGAAGGGAAGGGGAGGGAAGGGGAGGAGAGAGGAAGAAAAGCAGTGAAAAGACTGACCCAAAAAGAACAAAAATTGACTATTTCAGAATTGTGATAGATAAATCTGTAAAGTTTAAGCTAAAGAGTTCTTTCTATATCACACCCTTATGAATCATGGGCAGAGGTTATGATGTATTCATGTTTGGTGGCAGGTAAGGAAGGGAGTTGGAATTAAATGTGTGTCTTCAGAAGATTAATATGGAGGAAATACTCAGGATTATTGGAGAGATGAATGGAAAGAGAAATTGCTATAGGGAGGTTGACGTTACAGCAATATAAACAAAAAGGAACAAGAATTAGAACTTGGTTGTAGTAGACATGAGGAAGCACTAAATGGAAAAGACATTTCAAAAGAAGGATTGAAAGTCTTGATGACAAATTCAACATGTGTTAAAGGAAAGGGAGATTATAAAAGCATAAATGTCTACAGGAGGGATAATAGAAGCCATCAAATCTAATCTTCTCATTTAACAAAGAAAGATTAAGGAAATTGTCAAATTTCACCATCTAGTAGGTATGTGAAGTGAGATTTGAATCCATGTCTTCTTGACTCCAAGTTGTAGTGCTCTATCCCCTATGCCATACAGCCTGAGATTTCATACTTCCACTAAAAGAATGGTAATGCCAATGATAGTAGTGGAATATTCAAGTAGTGAACTTGACTGAAAGAAAATATTGTGAGCTTTCTGAGATTTCTTAAATTTGAAGTGATAATTAATCAGAAATGTCCAAAGAGCAAAGAGGGATTAGGGCCAGGGAGAGATCTCAGGACAGAAGAGATGAATTTGGGAGTGTAAAGAATGAAACAGTCTTTTGAATAATGCCATGTTAGCTTTAATATCCTGATTGAAAGGTATTATTAATAGTTCCATTTTATGGTTGTGTTCCCTTATTAATTCTTTTGGCACAAACCAGAATAATTAGTGACAAAGTAATGCTCTGGGGAAAAATGCCACAAGTTCATCAAGCTCTCTGACTGACATCATGAATTTGACATTGAAAGAATGGACCAATCCAGAGAGGTCCGAGGGAGATTGATTCCAAATTCAGCTCAAATTTATTCTGAAGGGGGTAAAATATATGTGGCCAAAAGTAGAATACATGTAGTGCTGGATCACCTAAAAAATATAAGGTCTTTGAGAGGAGGAATTATTTCATTTTTTATCTGTATTTCTGCAGTGGTTAGCATAGTGCTGACACAGAGTAAGCATGTAATAAATGTTGATTGATTGACTCCAGCCAAAAGAGAATCAGGATGATCTGACCATACCTGAGAAAAAATTAATATAGAGTAGTTAGTTAGGTTTATTTTATGTGTATTTCTAATTTTCTCCACAGATGTATTATTTTTGGATATGTATATTCTCTTTGGTTATAAATAACCCTTAAAAAGATATTCATGTAATCAAGGATGACAAAAACTAGAACTGGGAAAGAGAGAAGTGGTTTCTAGGAAAAGTCACTAGCTGATGATAGCAATAGAAGAGGAAGGAGGACAGGGAATTAAGTTTTCAAAGCAAGTTTCTTAGTTCAGGAAACCAAAGCCAAATTTAGTCCAATAAATCCAGGGACCTCAGTAAGTAGCTCAAGCGGGAGTTTAATGATCAATGAAGTTTTAGGAAGGAGTACCAGGTGACAGGCTACAGAATTGAAGGCACCCCTTGTCTTTTCTTTTTTTAGGTTTTTGCAAGGCAAATGGGGTTAAGTGGCTTGCCCAAGGCCACACAGCTAGGTAATTATTAAGTGTCTGAGACCAGATTTGAACCCAGGTACTCCTGACTCCAAGGCCGGTGCTTTATCCACTATGCCACCTAGCCACCCCTTAGGCACCCTTTGTCTTAACTCCTGTAAGAAATGTTGGTGACCTAGAGAGTTGACAGCATACAGATCTATGAGACTTAAGACCTATGCCTATATTCTTTACAAGGAGTCATATGAATATAGCTAAGAGTAAAAGCCATGGCGATTGATAATATCTCTGAGGCAGAAAGTGTGAAGAGAGATGAGAAAATGTTTCAACCTAGCAGAATAGCCAAAATTATATGGTGAGAAGAAAATGAACCTACTAGGTAAAACAGATATACACAACATTTCTATGATGTACACTTGAACTATAATTCAATCATTACTTTAAAAGTTAACTAATATAAGAAAATTAAATTGGAAAAGGATTTGTTCACTGCAAATGCAAAAAAGGACTTTTTTAAATGAATATTTTATTTGTTCTCCAATTATATACAGTAGTAATTCTTACCTAATCATTTTTTTGGCAAGGCAATGGGGTTAAGTGGCTTGCCCAAGGCTACACAACTAGATAATTATTAAGCATCTGAGGCCGGATTTGAACTCAGGTACTCCTGACTCCAGGGCCAGTGCTCTATCCACTGCACCACCTAGCTGCCCCTTACCTAATCATTTTTACAAGATTTAAAATTTTACAATTTTCCCCCTACCCTCACTTCCCTTCCTCCACCTCCCCACAGAAGGCAGTCTGATAATCTTTACATTGCTTTCATGCTATACATTGACCAAAATTGAATGTGTTCAGAGAAAAAATCATATCCTTCAGGAAAAAAATAAAATATTAGAGATATCAAAATTATGTAGTACATAAACAACTTTTTAAAAAAAATTGAAGGTAGTAGTTGTTGGTTTTTGTTTAAACTCCACAGTTCATTCTCTGGATACAGGTGGCATTCTCCATCACAGATAGACTAAAATCATCTCTGATTATTGCACTAATGGAATGAGCAAGTCTATTGAGGTTGATCATCACTTCCATGATGCTGTTACAGTGTACAGTGTTCTGGATCTGCTCATCTCATTCAGCATCAGTTCATGCAAGTCTTTCCAGGCTTCTCTGAAATCCCATGCCTCCTGGTTTCTAAGAGAACAAAAGTGTTCAATAATGTACATATACCACAATTTGTTCAGCTATTCCAAATTGATGGACACTCACTTGATTTCCAATTCTTTGCTACTACAAACAGAGCTGCTATAAATATTTATGAACAAGTGATGTTTTTACCCTTTTTCGTGATCTCTTCAGGGTATAGACCCAGTAGTGGTATTGCTGTATCAAAAGGTAAGCTCATTTTTATTGCCCTTTGGATGTAATTCGAAATTGCTCTCCAGAAAGCTCAGTTCAGAGCTCTACCAACAATATATTAGTGTCTCAGATTTCCCACATCCCTTCCAACATTGCTGATTGTCTCTTCTGTTCAGCTAGGCCAGTCTGAGAAGTGTGAAGTACCTCAGAATGCTTTAATTTGCATTTCTCTAATCAGTAATGATATGGAGCAATTTTTCATATGACTATGGATAGATTTGATTTCCTCATCTATAAATTACCTTTGCATATCCTTTGATCATTTGTCAATTGGGTAATGGCTTGTTTTTTTTTAATAAATTTGACTCAGTTCTCTATATTTTTCAGAAATTAGTTCTTTGTCAGAAACACTAGTTGTAAAAATTATTTCCCAATTTATGACATTTATTTTGATCTTGGTTACAGTGGTTGTGTTTGTGCAAAAGCTTGTTTAATTTAATGTAATCAAAATTACCTAGTTTGTTTTTAATGATGTTCTCCATCTCTTCCTTGGTCATAAATTTCCTTTGCATAAATCTTACAGGTAAGTTATTCCTTGATCTCATAGCTTTCTTACAGTATTGTCTTTTATGTCTAAATCCTGCACCCATTTTGATCCTATCTTGGTTTAGGGTGTGAGATGTGTGTGAGATCTAATCCAGGTTTCTGCCATGCTAACTTCCAATTTTCCCAACAGTTTTTATCAAAGAGTGAGTTCTTATCCCAGAAACTGGACTCTTCAGGTTTATCAAACAGCAGATTATTATCACTTCTTACTGTCTCTTTTGTACCTAGTCTATTCCATTGATTCACCACTCTATTTCTTAGCCAATACCAGTCAGTTTTGACGACTGATACTTTAGATCTGGTAAGGCTAAGCCACTTTCTTTTGTACTTTTTATTCATTAAATCCCTTGATATGCTTGACTTTTTGTTTCTCCATATGAATTTAGTTACAATTTTTTCTAACTCATTTAAATAATTTTTTGAAAGTTTGGTAAGGCACTAAATAAATGGTCTAATTTAGGCAGAATTGTCATTTTTATTATATTAGTTCAGCCTATCCATGAGCAGCTGATATTTTCCCAGTTATTTAAATCTGACTTTATTTGTGTGAAAAGTGTTTTATACTTGTTTTCATAGAGTTTCTGAGTCTGCCTTGGCAGGTAGACTCCCAAGTATTTTATATTGTCTGAACTTTAAATGGGATTTCTCTTTCTAGATATTTAGAAATGCCAAGGGTTTGTGTGGGTTTATTTTATATCCTAGAACTTTGCAAAAGTTGTTAGTTTCTAGTAGATTTTCAGATAATTTTTAGGATTCTCTAGGTATACTATCATGTCATCTGCAAAGAGTGAGAGTTTTGTTTCTTCCTTCCCAATTCTAATCCCTTCAATTCCTTTTTCTTCTCATTACTGAAGCTAAAATTTCTAATACAATATTGAATAGTAGTGGTGATAATGGGCATCATTGTTTCACTAATATGGAAATATGTCAAACATGATTTAAATTTAAAATTACTTTCAGTTATGTGGAATAGGAAGGAAAGGAAAGAGGGAGAAAAGTTTAGAACTCAAAATCTAAAACAAAAGAATGCTGAAAACTATCTTTACAAGTTATTGGAAAAAAATACAATTACATTTAAAAAAATTCAATTAGCTTATGTATTGGATGGAAGGCTAGACCACAAGTCTATACATGAGTTCAAATATGACCTAAGACATTTACTAGTTGGGTGATGCTATGCAATTTCTGTCTACCTCAGTTTCCTTATTTGTAAAATGAGATAATAACAGGGCTGCTCCCCTGTGAGCATCAAATTGTGAGGATCAGATGTGATATTGTTTGTAAACTGATTTGTATACCTTACAGAGGTATATAAATGCTACTTTAGCATAATGATAAAATTATAATCATAGGATTTAAACATAGAAGAAAGTATATACATCATAGAGGAAACTATATAGAAGAAACTACAGATGAGGAAACTGAGGTCCAGAATTGAACATATGAAGGGTAATGAAATGATAATAATTAGCTGAGCTAGGTCTTCTGATGCCAAATTCATTGTTCTTTCCAGTACACTTAGCCTCTTCCCTAATAATTTCTGACCTGGTGAAATTTTCTTAATGGTACTGGTAAAGAAGTGTATGCAGGGAAAGCTAACTGGCCCATTCAGGTATTAAAATCTTGACCTTGAACTCCTCAGGGCCATGCCATAGGCATTCTGTAAATCAGCCAGAGGCTATATATCCATATACAACTACACATTTGTGTGCAAGATAGGCCAGAGGGATGTATGCACACACCAGCTGTGAACTCGGATTGGCAGGAAACCAAAGGCCTTCATGAATGTATAAAAGTAAAACAAACACTTTATTTAAGGAAAAGGCAACTTGAAAAAAAGAAACCTAATAAATAACTCAGTATGGCTGGCTTAAGCACTTTAAAGCCAGTGTCTGTGATAAGCAATGGAAGCATTAATATAAAATGCTTCACCATAAATGAGAACAATTCAGGCTGATATATCGCAGCCTGAGCCGACTGTTGGATGACATGCTTTTAAAATGATGTTTACTATCAGAATGGTGGAGTTCTTGGGTAAGAAGAATGAGGCAGAAATGGCAGAGTACTGGCCCTATAGCCACAGGGCACAGGATCTAAGGAGCAAGTGATAATGATGACATGCAGTGAAGGTAAAATTCTCTTTTTAGTATATATATATTGATGCATTTAGGAAATCATTAAGTAAGATAACACAGGAACATTGTTATCTAATAGTGTTAACTTATCCTCTGTATCTTAAGGGTTCCTATTTTGTCTACCTCATTAGAATGTAAGTTTCTTGAGAGCAGAGACTGTTTTTGACTTTTTTTGTCATAGCACATAGGAAGTATTTAAAAACATGCTTTACAGTTGATTGATTGAGAGTCATGAGACTTCTTTCTAGTCCCAATTCTGTCAATAATTAACAGTCTGACCTTGGGTAAATTATCTAACATCTCTGACTCAATTTCCTTTTTATAAAGGGGGAATAAATACTACCTGAAATATAACTCTATAACCCTGTAACACTCTACCCAATCAATCAATTAACCAATAAACATTTATTCAGGTTATACTATATGCTAAGCAATGGAAATATAGAAAGAGACAATAGATATTCCTTGCCCTCAAGGATCTTACAATCTAATAGAGGAGACTACATGCGAATATATATACAAATAAGCTGTATACAATATAAGTAATTAACAAAGGAAAGATACTAGAATAACAGGGGTTTGTTATTATTTAGTTTAAATTAAATAACAACCATGAATTGCTTTGTACTAGTACAAACTTCAAATGCAAAGTCCTTTGCAAAATGCAGAATTGAGTCTGGTCATTCAGTTTGGATCCACTCTAACTGTATTATTATCATCCAATTCTTATCCCTCAATTTTTTTTACAAAAATAACATGAATTATCTTGTCAAATACAACCATAGTTTGCTTAGCAGTTCTGTAATCTGCCTGTTTAAAAAAGAAATGAGATCAATCTGGTATTAATTGTTATTTGATGGCAACAGAAGAATTTTCTCATTTACCATATCCACCATGTTCCTCTCCTGTTAAAGAACCAATATTGGGTCCTTATTGCCACTGAGGGATAATGGAGGGGAAGGGAATAGGTATTAATTAAGCGCCTACTTTGTTCTAGGTACCATACTAAGAACTTTTTAGATTTTATCTCATTTCATTCTCACAAAAAAATCCTTTGAATATAATACAGCATAGTGAAGCTTGAGCTTGAATATTGGATTAAGGAAGCCTATTAACTGTCACCTTTAATAGCTACATGAACTTGGGCAAGTCACTTATCTTCTCTAAAGCTAGTTATTGTACCTGGAAAACTTCTGGGGAGATAACAAATATAAACATGCATACATGCATGTATACACATATACATGTATATATGTACATAGATATATGTATAGTTTTGTATGTGTGTGCATATATACCAAAAGATTTTCAATCAAATTGATATATATCATAAATCTGGAAGTTTTCTTCAACAATTCAGATCACAACTTTTCCATACCTCCCCATCCTGTTCTTGCCCCAAAGTTTACCACAGTAGACTTAACACACTGGAGGTCATCCTCATATTGTCCTTATATGCAATAGCTAGGTGGAACAGTAGATAGAGCACTGGCCCTTGAGTAACAATGATCTAAGTTCAAGTTCAGACTCAAACACTTTACACTTACTAGTTGGATGACCCTAGGCTAGTCACTTAAACCAGATTTCCTCTCATCTAGGGCCATCTCCAGTAGTATTGATCCAGATGTGGCCACTGGACCCAGATGGCTCCCAATGAGAAAGTGAGGCTGGGGACTTAGCACAGCACCCCCTCACTCAAATCTAATCCATGAGCTTGCATTTACATTACCACCCTGGTGCCATGTCCTTCAAAAATGAAGGACAAATATCATCATATCCAATAGAGAGGTATATAGGTTGACCAGCTGTCTTGCAACATGACCTTGTCATCTCACTAACATAAGATTCTTCCAAAATGGTCTTTACTCCTGTGTTTGGAAGTTTCTCAGTGATTCTGATTTGCAGCCTTTGCACACACACATTCCCTTTGTGATACTTATTCTATCAGTTCCTTAGTAACTCATACAAAATAAATAGATGATTATTTGGTGAGGGAAGGCATCAGCAGTTGAAGAGAGGAGTCTAGGATATCTTCATGTAAATAGTGAAGCTTTGAACAAAGCTAAAGATGTTAAGAAGTGAAGGTGAGGAAGGAGAGGAATTCTTTTGTGGGGGCAAGGAAATAGATATCTAATACCGAGACACGGAGACTGGAGATAGAGGACAAAGTTTTATACAAGAAGAATAAAAAGAAACTATCATGTATGTAGGAGAATAATATATAATATGGCTGGAAATGTAGTTTAGACTCTAATGGTTTTAATACTACATAGAGTAATTAATTCTAGAAGTAATAGAAAGTCATTGGAGTTTGTAAAGGAGGGAAATGTTATGATCAGATTTAAGAAAATTATTTTGGTAGTTTTGCAAAAGATTCATAAGAGAGGGTAGGAACTAGTCATTGAAAAATTATATATCAATCATGATGGCTATATGAATTGAGAATGAATTGAGAAGAGAAAGATTGAAGATAAATTTTGTAGGTAGAATTTGCAAGATTTGGCACCTAATTGTACATGTGGAATGAGAGAATGAGAAATAAAAGATGATTCTGAGAAATCATGAACCTAGAAGCACTACAGTACTATCAGTAAAATAGGAAGTATTTCCTTCCACATTAGTTCAATTGATTTTTTTTAACCCAAAGATAAACCTTTACATTTTCCACAATCAATCACATTATTATCTTTGGATCATAATTATACCAATTAAAATATGTTTAGATATTGATTCTACAGTCAAAAAATAATGGTTAAACCCTCTCATTCACAATATAAACAACACATTATACTTCCATCAGTTCTCTTTAAAAAATGTTCAGCAAAACAAAACCAAGCATAGAGATCTTCAGCACTGCACTCAAGACCTCTCTCACCAATCTGACATTGCTTAACAATTCCTGAATTTGGTCATTCAAGCAGCTTAGATCCAATTCTTAACCCTCAATCTTTTGATCAAGAATAAAGTAAATAACTTTGCCAAATGTCTTTTTTGTATTTTTTCCAATTACACATAAAGATAATTTCCTACATTTTTGTAAGAGTTTGTTTCACATCTTTCTCCCTTTCCCTTCCTTCCCCCCTCCCCAAGACAGCAAGTGATCTAAGTTATACATATACAATTGTGTTAAACATATTTCCATATTAGACATGTTGTAAATGAAGAATAAAAACAAAAGGGAAAAAGCCATGAGGAAGAAAAAAATTTTAAGTGAAAATAGTATGTTTTAGTCTGCATTCAGACTCTATAGTTCTTTCTCTGGATGTGGATGATATTTTACATCCCAAATCTTTGGAACTGTGATTGGTCATTGTATTGTTGAGAGAAGCTAAGTCTATCATAGTTGATCATCACATATTATTACTGTTGCTATGATCAATGTTCTGGATCTACTCATTTCATTCATTATCAGTTATTGTATTATATATTATATTATATATATATATAATTATATATTATATTATATATATTATAGAATAATAGTACTCCATCACATTCATATAGCATGACTTGTTCAGTCATTCCCCAATTGATGAGCTTCAGTTTCCTCAGTTTCCAGTTCTTTGCCAACACAAAAAGAGGATCTGATATAAATATTTTTGTGCATGTGGATCCTTTTTCCTTTGTTTATGATCTCTTTGGTATACAAACCTAGTAATGGTATTGTGGTATCAAAGGATGCAAAGTTTTATAGTCCTTTGGGCATAGTTTCAAATTGCTCTCCAGAATGGTTGGATCAATTCACAATTCCACCAAGAGAGCATTAGTATCCCAGTTACCTGTGAGGTGGGATTTTATCTGTTTTAATTTGTGTTTCTCTAATCAATAGTTATTTAGAGCATTTCTCTCATATGACCATAGATAGCTTTAACTTCTTTCACTGAAAAATTCTGTTCACATTCTTTGATTATTTATCAATTGAAGAATCACTTATAGTTCTTATAAATTTGACTCAGATCTCTATCTGTTTAAGAAACAATATTTTTGCCAGAAAATTGGTTATAAAAATTGTTTCCCAACTTTTTGCTTACCATTTAATCTTGGTCGCATTGGTTTTGTCTGTACAAAACCTTTTGACTTTAATGTAATCAAAATTATCCATTCTGTATTTTTATAATGTTCTCTATCTCTTGCTTGCTCATAAATTCTTCCCATCTCCATAGAACTGACAGATAAACTACTCCTTGTTCTCCTAATTGGTTTATAGTGTCATCCTTAAAGTCTAAGTCATGTACCCATTTTTTGGCTTGATTTATTTTTATTTTTCCAAGGCAATTGGATTAAGTGGCTTGCCAAAGGTCACACAGCAAGGCAATTATTAAGTCTGAGGTCAGATTTGAACTCAGGTCTTCCTGACTCCAGGGTCCATGCTCTATCCATTACGTTGCCTAGCTGCCCATCATATACCCATTTTAACCTAACTTTCATATAGGGTATAAGATGTTGGTCTATGCCTATTTTCTGCCATACTATCTTCCAGTTTTTCCAGCAGTTTTTGTCTAATAGAGAGTTCTTACCCCAGAAGCTAATGTCTTTGGGTTTATCAAACAATATATTAGTATAGACATTTACTACTGTTTCTTTTGAACCTAATCTAGTCCATTGATCCACTTCTCTATTTCTTAGCCAGTACCAGACAGTTTTAATGACTGTTATTTTATATTACAGATAGATCTGGTACAGGTAGCCCTCCTTCCTTTGCATTTTTTTTCATTAATTCACTTGATATTCTTGACCTTTTGCTAAATTATTTTTGTTACTATTTTTTCTAGCTCTATAAAATAGTTTGGTATAGTACTGAAAAAGTAGATTGATTTAGGTAAAATTGTCATTTTTATTATTATAACTTGGCCTACCCATGAGCAATTGACATTTTTCCAATTGTTTAGATCTGACTTTGTGTGAAAAATGCTTTGTAACTGTGTTCAGATAATTTGTCTAGGCAGGCAAGTATTTTATGTTGACTATAGTTACTTTCAATGGAATATCTCTTTCTGTCTCTTACTGATGGACTTTGTAATATGTAGAAATGCTGATGATTTCTGTGGGTTTATTTTATATCCTGCAACTATGCTGAAATTGTTAATTATTTCAAGTAGTTTTTAGTTGATTTTTTAGAGTTCTCTAAGGATACCTCACATCATGCCAAGAGTGAGAGTTTTGTTTCCTCATTGCCTATTCTTATTTCTTCAATTTCTTTTTCTTCTCATATTGTTAACATTTCCTAATGCAATATCGAATAATAATGATGATAACCAGCATAGGTCAAACTACAGTTTGTCTAAAATGTCCCCAATCTAAAATTCTGATTTGTTAAAAAGGTTTTGTGATATATCAAAGGCAATCCAGGTGGTTGCCTCCTCCTGCTGTCTTCTGGGCCATTTATCAACAATAACTGATGTTAAAATGATATTGTCTTCCAAGAATGACCTCTTCCTTTTCTAAATAATTGCAAATTGGGGCAGCTAGGTTGTGTAGTGCTTAGAGTACCAATCCTGGAGTCAGGAGGACCTGAGTTCAAATTTGACCTCAGACACTTAAGTGTGACCTTGGGCAAGTCACTTAATCCCATTGTTCCCTTTACTAGAACAAGCCTGAAGATTACATAAATTCAAAGTGAAAAACATTTAATGTAACTGAAGAGTAATGTAGGATCAAAGAATTCAATTAAGCAGTAAAGTATTTGGAGCATTCATACCCTGGAGTGTATCTCCCACACCTCTAAGTAAGACCATGAACCAATTTTCCATTCCATCACTCCTTGCATTTCAAGCATAACAGAAAAAAAGGAAAAGATAGTTCAAGTCACAGAAATCATGCTCAAAGTTTTCTAATTAGCTATTCTTCACATTGGCAGCACACAAAGCACTTTTTTACTTTAGTATTGATGACTTTGTATATATACTCCACTATCAGAATACAGATACTAGAATTCAGAAAAATCATACAAATTTTATCAGAATCTGAGATTTTTGACTAGAGTACAGCAGCCCCACATCAAGATCTCCCGCTTTTTGTCTCTCCTCTCTCTCCCTGTGCTAGGTAATCACTTCCTCTGTCTTTCTACTGTCTGTTCAAGTTTACTAGTCTCAGCAAGGTCTTCATGGAGCTAGTTTCTGTCTTCTTCCATACACACTGCAGTGAGTATCCTCAAAAAAACAAAAGCAAAAGCCTTTCTATATCTCATCTATCTCCACTTATAAGACTTCCCACATCTCTTCTTTTCAATCTTATGCACTGCAGAACCTACAAACATTCTTTTAGGATATGTAGTCCAAAGACTCTCTCTGAGTGAATGCTTTCTGATCCCAAGGGGATATCTGTTGTGGGGGCTGCCTACTACAAACTTTCTATGAATACTCAAATGGATTTTGTGAAAGAGAAATCCCCTCTAGTGATCTAGATAGCAATACATCCATACTTACATATTCTGCTCTTGTCAATGTCCTACCATAAGTTACCCATAGAAGATCCACATAATGTACACTAAGGCCCTTCCTCACTTTCTCTTGTATCACAAGGATAACCTAGGTTGTCCATCAGATATCCTTTTGCCTCTCCATAGGATTTGTTCATCTTTTTTCCTCATCTGTGCACTGATGACATCTTTCATTCTACTTATGCTTAATTCTTCATTTGTAATGTGCTTGCTTGTAACCACCTTGGGCCTTTTCTCTGCCCTATGGGTGATAACTTCTTTTCAGTTCTTCAGAGACTATTATGTTCTATGCCTTAAAGTCAAACAATGGGAGAAGAATGCTAGCATTAAAAAAAATAGGGACCTTTGTTTTAGTGAAAAACTCTGGTTTATTAAAAAGGGTTTTGCAGTTTCCCAAAAGCAATCCAGGTGCTTTCCTCCTCCTGTTCTTTTCTGGACCTACCCCATTGTCTATTTACCAATAATAATTTTTTTATCTAAATCAACCAAAACTAAACCCCAAACCAAACCATACAAACAAATGAGTAAATATCCAATGCAGCCAAACCCTGAGTCCTCTCTGCCTGGGAGCATTGTGCTTGACAGGCATTAAGTTTCCTCCCAGGCCACAGTTGTAAATCTACACTGAACAGATGTACTATATGGAAATGCTTAAAAAATTATTAGGAACAGCTTTTGAATTAGTGGTAATAAAGCCATACCTGCAGTCCCTGCTTATTTTGCCAAAATGTTTAATAACTTAAAAAAATTAAAATCTGTTCCAGTTATAAAATGTAAATATGCTATACCCCACCTCCAATCAAACACCCACCCACACTGCTCACTCCCACACCCATGGTCTCACAATTGAAAAAGGGGGCAGGGTCTGAATCTTACTTTAATTTTGCTGAGAACCTGCTGTATGAAGTTACAAGAACTCATTTAATTTTCCTGTTCCTTAATTGTCCTCTCTGTTAAACCAGTCTTTCCAGAAGCATTTATTAAACTCCCACTATATACTACATACTGCAGATGCAAACACATAAATGTTAACAGTTCCAGCCCTCAAGGAGTTTACATTCTAATGGGACAGAAAAACACATAAATAAATGTAAATCAAAATAAAAGGTACAAGTTTTTGTTTTTTGTTTTTTTCTGGGGGGAGGACATTAATAGACTGGAAGCGGATATCAAGAAAGTGGATATCAGCTGGACACAAGCAAATTTTGAAAGCAACCAAAGATTCTTAGCAGCGGAACTAGAAGTTAAAGCATTTCAGCTAAAGCAAAGGGAACATCAGAGGCTGGCAGGGAAGAAAGGGGACGTGAGTCTCTTACAGCTGAAATTATGCCCCAGGACAAAGTAAGAGGGTTTACTAAAGAGACTAAAACTCTTTCAGAAATCTTGGGTAGGGGGCGGGTGGGTGGTTCAGTGGACAGAGCACCCACCCTGGAGTCAGGAGTACCTGAGTTCAAATCTGACCTCAGACACTTAATAATTACCTAAAAATTATTACCTAAAAATAATTACCTAAAAAAAAATCTTGGGTACATGTCAGTTACTGAAATGGGGTAGATTTAGAAAAAAGGGGGTGATGTTTTGGAATGCGTTCTCAGAGAATTTTTGGACACTTTTTTTAATCTATGAATTCTGAAATAATAATCACAAATGCTCATTCAAGGTCTTCAGCAATATTTTCCCTACCTCCTTCCTTCACAGTATGTGGCCTGGGATCTAGATGGGGCTAGTTTCCTACTTTTCCTCATGTTTGCTCATATTGTTTCCTTAACCACTAAGATCTAAGCACATCATCTTCAAGATCCTGAGCCATCCTCAGTCCCCTGCTCTTCTGGAAGTCTTCCTACACCATTACAGTTCACACTGGGTTTGGTTTTGGCTTTTTTTTTCTATTTTAATTCCCATAGCTTTTAAGAGATTGGTTAGATTTTCATACTTTCCCATGTGCATCTCCTCAGTTCTCCTGTGAGGCCTCTTGAGGACAGAGACTGTCTTTTCTTTGTTGTGTCTTTACCTCTCACTACTCAGGACAAAAAGAGTGACTGTAAATACTTAGTAAATGAATAAATCAAATGACTACTATGGTTGGACATGGGGCAGCTAGGTGGCACAGTGAATAGAGCACGGCCCTGGAGTCAGGAGTATCTGAGTTCAAATCTGACCTCAGATACTTAATAATTACCTAGCTGTGTGGCCTTAGCAAGCCACTTAACCCCATTGCCTTGCAAAAAAAAACCCCTAAAAAATAAATGAATAATAATTAGACCATGAAAAGGCCTGAGAGAACATCTCATCTAAACCCTTTATTTCACATATGAAGAAACTGAAGTCCAGAAAGGGGAAATGACTTGTCCAAAGTCACTGATTGTAACAGAGCTAAGACTAAGACCCAGGTCTCTTGACTTTCAATTAAGAGATCTTCCCCCTATATCATGAACTCAATCAATAAACATTTATTAAATGCCTATGGTGTTGTTGGGTTTTTTTTTCTTTATTTTTTTGTTTTTTGCAAGGCAATGGGGTTAAGTCACAAAGCTAGGTAAATATTGAGTGTCTGAAGTCAGATTTGAAATCAGGTCCTCCTGAATCCAGGGACAGTGCTCTATCCACTGTGCCACCTAGCTACCCACTTTTTCTTTATTTTTTCCAATTATATGTAGAAGTAATTTTCAACATTTATTTTTTATAAAGTTTTCTTCCTCTCATTCTTCCCTCCCCCTACCCTAAGATAGCAAGTAATCTGATATAGATTAAATATGCACAAACATGTTACACATATTTTAATATTAGTCAAAACATGATTATTTCTATGAAAAGCATTTCCAATGTTGGTTACTCATGGACCAAATTAGAATTAGAGACAAAAGAGCATGCCTACTCACACTCAACTAGTAGCTTGGATCATAAAAAGAAGAAAAATGCCTATGTTGTATCACTGTACTAATCATTAGGGATGTAAAAAGAGACAAAAGATGCACCCTACCCTCAAAAAAAGTTTAAACTATAATTGAGGAGACAGAAATTAACAAATATATATAAAATAATCTATAAATTTAAATATTTTGGTATTAAAAGAAGAAAGGCACTGTAATTCAGAGGGTTGGCTTCTAGAAAGGTTCCTGTAGAACAGGACTATCCAACCTTGGGTTATCTTAGGACTTCATTAAAATAAAATAATTATTTGAGGGCCACACCCAGAATAAAAAGTACAGTCCGCATTCAGTGGAGGTAGTACTACATAAGGGCTTCAGGGCCAAGGTTCTTAGATATAAAAGATTGCCTCATAACTTCTTAGAAAGTGGAGAAATGTATGTCATCAATACAACAGATGAAGGTGTGAAGCAGGAAAGCAAATACAAAAACAAAAAAGACAACACAACAGTATAAAGGTTGGTGCATACTGATTAGTCTGCATCTTAAAGACAGAATGCACCCCACAGATAGATTGAGAATCTCGTGCAATGTGTTCCATCTGTAATATTGCTTAAAAACACCAAAGAAAATTAACATTAACAAGATTATTTATTAGTGATGGAATTAAATTTTTTAATATGCATTCCATGCAAATTATTATTTTATTTTTTGCTCATGAAAATTTAAACCCACAGGCTGGCTGCATAAAATTGCATTGTAGGCTGTATTTTGGACAGCCCTGCTATGAAAAGTGAGATTTTAGTTGAGACTTAAAAGCAACCAGGGAGTTTAGTAGAAAGAGTGGAGGAAAGAGTGTTTCAGGTATGGGAGATGGTCAGAAAGAATTCCCAGAGCCAAGAAAGGAAGTCTTCCAGATCAATTTTTTTTCCCCATAAGAGTAGGAAACTAGAACTTTCTAATGCCACCAGGGACCTAAGGGCACAGTAGGTCTACTTCAAGGAGTGCAAGGGTACAGAGATAGGATATAAGGATAAAGTCTCTTTTCCTTTAACTCTGTTGCTTGCTATAGGACTCAAGTGCCTAGCATGTCATTAAAGGATACAGGCAAGAAGTGGACCAGCAAATAGTCAAACCAGCTAATAGTGGCTATAAAAGAGTCAGACCATGGACTCCCTCCAACAGATTTACTTGTTTCACTGGGTAGCCATGGGCTTGGGTCAGACTTCTTTGCTCTGGCCAGTGAATCCCCTGCAGGATCATCAATATCATAAACCTTGATAGCCAACCTCCCTTCCAAAAAGTCCTCAAGTATGAAAGCCACTAAATAAAGAGATCACACCTTCTTAGTTATGTCATCTTCCAACATAGTGGAATTTCTTAGAGTGGGGCATCTTGACCATGAGATAGAAACAAGAGAGCAGAGAGCAAAGGACTTCCTACAAGCTCAGAGATAATTGCAGGTGGCATTCAAAGCAGATTAAAGTAGTTTTTTATTTTTTTTATTTTTATTTATTTAAGTCAGTGGAGTTAAGAGTGACTTGCCCAAGGTCACACAGCTAGGCATATATTAAGTGTCTGAGGTTGAGTTTGAACTTAGGTCCTCCTAACTCCCAGGGCCAGTGTTCTGTCCACTGTGCCATCTAGCTGCCCCAAAGTAGCTTTTTAAAATAATATTTAACCTTATTCAAGAAAGAGAACATTCCCAGATGAAATTTTAAGATGAATTTCTAAACCACTCATTCAGCCAAACAAATTAGTTTAGCTAAAATAGCTGTTTATCTTTGTGAAAAGTTTCTAGGAGCACTAAGAAGTCCCCTACCACATTCCTTATTGTCTTTCCTTGACCCTTTAGGAAAATTTACACTTTGTTACCCTGACATAAATTGTATGAATAAAATCTTTATCTTGGGTTAAGAAACCCATCTTGGATTTTAAGTCAGAGGATCTGTGTTCATTTGCCACTTATCACCTTGAATCAATCACTTAAATCCTCTTTACCTCCATTTTCTCATCTATAAAATGAGGAGTATGAACTCAGTGATTGCTGCAAAATATAAATCTATTATCCCATCATCTTTTCTAGTCAAATATGGCCGTTCTTCATCCAACACACACACACACACACACACACACACACACACACACACACACACACACAGAGACCAAGAATATCCTTTAGAACTGTGCTCTGGTCCTTCTCTTTTCCCTCTGTCTCATTTTGTTATCTCATCAGCTGCTGTGGGTTCAGTTTTTAACCTATGCACATGATTCCCAAATCTATCAACCAACTTTAGTATCCCTCATGAGCTCTCATTCTACATCAGTGAATGGTGTTTAGACAACTTGAATTGGTCCTGTGGCATTGTAAGCTTACTATGTCCAAGACAGAACTCTTCCTGAAAAGCCCACTATCTTTTTAACTTCCTTATAATTGTTAAGGGTGCATGATGCTTACAACCTTGGTATCATCCTTAACTCTTCGTGTTTATTCACCTACTTAAATTCCTTCAGTAATAGAACTTGAAGCTCCACTTTCTTGTCTCTGAAGATATATGTGTGTGTTTACATATATATATATAGGTATATGTTTGTATGTATTACATATCTATGTACACACATACATATGCCTGAATGGATATATGTGCACATATATATGTATATATATATATATATACATACATATATATATATATATATATATATATATATATTACAAAACTTTGCCTCAGAAGAGAATTTTGTGATGAGGTACCTTGAAGTCATTGAAAGTACTAAATGATTTCCTAAATGTAATCCAATCTCATCTCTTTTTCCAAGTCACGTCTGAGCTTGTGTATTTATGACCCGAAATTTGTGTTCTGATTGACCTAATTCATTAGCTTTCATTCCAGGATATTTCATAATATGGGCAATAAGGAATTTTCTGCTATGTCATTTTCTCATATAGATTGTTAAAACAATCATTTTTGAGTGTCTCTAGTGAGGTGCTGTAGTATTCTGAGACTTGGTAACATCAGCACAAAACCATTTGCAATAGGAATTTGGTGAGCATGTGACTTCTTATTATATGCTTCACTATATATTCTCATTTAAAAAGTCATAGAACAATGGTATTTCTGTTGCAACTATCAAAGGATATCTTTTTGGAGGAGAGCTTATAATCAACAAACAACAAGCACAATGAGATCTCATTTTTTTAATATTTCTTGGTAAATGGAGTGGCAATAACACTGGTTTGTTGAAAAGTGTCCATAAGAGCTTCTTATTTTCATCATTTACCATCAATATATATATATATATACAGTTTAATCTCATAAAGATGAAAAAAAAATAGCCAAAGGAGAAAAGTAGTCCCCTTAAAAAAAACCATTGTAATTATTTCCATTCTTTTGATATTTAAATTGTAATTCTCCAGCACAAATTTCATAGGATTAAGAGTTGGGGGAGGATCTTGGGGGGCACCTATTTTTCATTTTGCAAATAAAGAGACAAAGGACCAGAGAAATAAAACTTAGTTCCATGAGACAACAGAGTTAATAAGTACCAAAGCTTGGATTTGAACCCAGTTCTTCTGACTCCAGACTTGATACTCTTTACACTATACCACTATACCATTCTTTTTATCTTATGTGTGTGGTCAGATACTGCCTTCTTTCACAACTTCATCTTCTTAAGTGACATTTCCATTTCCTCATATAGCACATGAGGTGCTGAGGTGTGAAGAGTCCAAATGTGGTGTTTCCACAGCCATTGATGATGAGAATAGATCACCATAGAAACGCTGGCAAATTTGTTCCATCTTGTGTCTATTTGTTGTCCTCCTTCCAGTTTCATCTATAAATGCTCTTGGGATGATCTGGGTTAGTTGGGTCCCCTGCCAAGCTTTCTGCAGGCTCATTTTCTTCTTCCCTGCTTTTTTTCTATTTGGTGAGGCATAATGCTCATAACCATCTATCATTCTCATCCATAATGTTGTAGGAATTACCTTTCACTTTAAACTGATGTCACCCTTTGCAGACATTTCTCTCTGCTGTGAAGGGAGATAAATTTACTCAAATGGTTTCTGGCCTCTTTTGGCCTCCTCATTGTGGTGACTACTAAACATATGTTTAAATTCTCTAAGTAAATAGTGATATTTAGTGTCAACATCTTTACCTTTATCCATTTCCCAATTATCAGATTCAATAACTTTTTTTTAAAAAGTCAATTTACACACAATAGTCTTCTGATTTTTTGTCATTCTAATTCTGTACTGGCTTGCATCTTTTCTTTAATTAGTCAATGATCTGATAGTACATCAATAGCTGATATTGAGATAATGCCCACATCAAAAATCAGTCAATTCCTATTTTTAGATATTATCAATTTTGTTTTATAGTATATTTTTATCTTCAACATACAGAACTCTCTAGCATTCTTAATGAAGATCATAGAATTAGAATTGTTAGGGACTTTATAGGACACCAAGTCTAACACCATCATCCTATTATTTTTATTTAAATAAATGAGGAATACAACAATGCAAGCAAATATCCTTTTTGTCATAATCTATCCCTTTCACTCTTCTCCCTCATTGAGCAAACAAAATAAAATTAAAAAAACCCTGCAAAATAAAGCACTTAATGTATAACTAAAAAGACTAGTGAAATCAATTTCCACATTGGTCATCTCCAAAAAATGTAGGTCACTTTGTGCATTGCAGTTTCATCATCTGTCGGGAGATGAGTGGTATGTTTATCTTTATCCTTTTGAATACATTATTATTGCCTTCCCCTCTGAGATGACCTTCTACCTAACTCTGTAGGCTCTGTAAGACTGGGGAAACAAAGATAAAACAGTTCCTTGAGAAGTTTATATTATAAGGGGGAAATTATATACATATATATATATATACATATATATATAATAGATAGGTCATTTCAAAAGGAAAGGCACTAACATTTGGGAAATAGAAACTCTGGGAAACCTTTTCTGCAGAAGATAGAGTTTCAATTAAGTTAGGAAGGAATACAGTAAAACCAAGAGGTGAAGGTGATAAGAAAGAATTTTAGGAATGGGGAACAACCATTGCAAAGGCAGAAAGATGGGATATAGACTGTTGTGTGTGAAGAAAAGCAAGTAGGCTAGTATATCTAGATCAAAGGGTGGGTGGAAGGAAATAATGTATAAGATGAGAAAGGCAGAGACGGGCCAGGTAAAAGTAGCAGAATCCAATTTAAGTTTGATGTCAGGAATGATTTCCTAACTATACATATCTCTGAATGGAATGAATTCCCTCAGGAGCTAGTGGATATTATCTCATTGAAGGTCTTCATGTAGAATCTGGATTACCATTCATCAGGTTGGTTATAGTGAGAATTCTATTTCAGGCATGAACTGGAGTAGATGGTTGCTGAGTTTCCTTCCAATTTAAAATCTTCTATGTTCATGGAAAATGCCATACTAAAATACAACCTCCTAATTTTAAAAGGGGAACTATGCTAAATAGTGTGAGAAGATAATCTAAATTGCTAGTAATGAAGAGAGTCTAACTGTGCAGCACCAGCCTTTGGGGTTGCCTCAGAAGTGATCTCAAGTTTAAGAGTTTGGCAATCTAATCTTCCAGAAAGAGAAAAGATTTCTTCAGTAGCTTGCCTCATGGAGAAAAAAGATAACTCACATGTTTCTAAACAGGAGAAATGATAAAATGACTATAGTCAAGACATGGAGGAGCAAAAGATCATCCTTTGCTACCCTTTATTATCAAGGCATCTTATTTATGTGATTCATGAGGCATTTCAAAGGAGATGTCAATCCAGAAGCCTAAAAGATGATTTTATTCTGGGAGGAATTCAAAGAAGAAGTTGGCATTACAGAAGAGAGATGCAAAATTTGGAGTCCTGTCCTAAGGATTTACCCGAAGGGTCAGAATGTTGATTATATATGATTTCACCAGATAATACTATTGAATCAGATCAAAAAGCATTGAAAAAAAGGAAATTTCCTTTTTCACAGGTACTTTCTGATAATATGAACAAGAATATGGTAGGCTAGACATTTCCTCTGATCCCCATAACCTCTCAGACCTCTCCAAGGAAGAAATCATACAACAAAAAGACCAAGCAACTTCAACTGTTTCAATGGTCTAGGACACTCAGAGTCCCAAAGAAGATTTAAAAGCATCCCCTCAAATCCAATAAGTGATGTTCACAGTTCATTCATCACACCTACCTTACCTCTCTCATTTCTGACAACAAAGCTGTACTAATTGACCCAAGCTTATATCAAACTCAGTACAGCATCATCTTACTTTGAAAACCCACCTTGCAACATGCTTGCCCTCTATCTGCCTGATACCTTAGAGACCCAAGCTCCAGCCTGAGGAATTTGCTCAAGCTCAAAATCAGATTGGCCTCAACTTTTCAGTAGTAAAAGCTTACTAGGGGCTGCAGCCCGAAAGCACAAATGCAGCAAAGGTAAAAACTGCTAGTACTGTAGAAAGTAGTCTCTGCTAGTGCCAGAGAAAGCAGGCACTGAATTGTTAGTGACAGGCCAGAAAACTGAAGGACAGAGGAAGTGAGAAGGCTCATTAGGACAGGACACTGCATCTACACAATGAGTCTATGAAGCACTCCACCAAGACTAAGGGAAACAGTACACAGCTGGGGCCAAGTCAACTAGGGCATAGACCTAGACTTACAAATCATGAATTTGAACTCCAGTCCCCAATGAAACCATTATCAGAGGAGAAGGAATTTAGGAAGTAAGTGATAATGAAAATAAGAGGAGAAAGAGGAAAAGATTGAAAGTACTAAAGATTTTAGGAAGAAGAAGACTCAAAGACCTTGAACATTAACAGATAAATCAACGGGAACAACAATAACAACTGTAAGAATTAAGCTTTCTTTTCTTTCTGGCAAAGATAAATCTTTGTCTTATGTCATATGTGCTTAGGCATACAAGACAAAATATAGATATTCAGTAATAAAGAAGGGGTTGAAATATTTTTTAAAAAGAAAAACAGAACCAAAGAGATTGTTTGCCTCTTGAACACTCCTAACAGAGATGCAGGCAAAATGGATTCAGCAGACAATGAGAGTAACAGTAACAGATAGATAATAGAGACCTTTAAAGACTTATTCTAAATATATACAAAGAGATAAGAGTGAAGGAATAAATCTGGTAGAGGTAACCGTAAAAAGGCAGATAGTGGGGGAGGAGGGGAGTGTGTACTATGGATAGAACCCAGCAATATACTGCCTACAGATGAATATTTATTTTGTGGAACTACAGTATAACATAAGGAGTACATAAAAGGAGAGAGGGGAACAGGAGAATAAGGAAGAGCATGATACACTAGGGTCAAATCAAAGACTAGCACTGAGGGAAGATAAACTCTGATTTCAGAAAGAAAACCTATAGAGGAATAAATGAGGTGAGAGAAAGATTAAAAAGGAGGAGGTCATGGAGATGGGAAAGCTTTCAATGATTAATTAAAGGGGGGTCTCTTTGGAGGTGAAAAGAGATGAAAACAATAATATTACTATGAGTGGGAAAAAAAGATGATTGGTGAAAGGAGATAAGAACTTTACACTGATTGAAAGGGGATTTGGTGCTTCAAAAGTCTACTTGTCCTGAAAGAGGATAAGTGAAACTCCTATGTAGAACTGGTATCTAGAAGAGTTGGAGAGAATAGATAGAGGGAGATTTCTCAGCAAATGCAAGGGGGAAAAATAAACAAGAGGGTAATTGGCATTGTACTAGAAATGAGTTACAATAAGGAATATATAGGGCAAAGCCTAAAGGCAGTGGCAAAAAGAAGATAGAGAGGATATCCTAAGATAGATAACTTGAGAGCTTTAATAGCTTGAAGAATACAGAGAAAGAGCAAAACCAGAAACTTTTAGGGGGGGGGGGGGGTCATGAAACAGAGAAAGAGAAGGTGAGAAATCTTTTATTGGAAAAGGAACAAAATGAAAATTTAAAAATGAGGAACATAATTGGAAGTTAGTATGGAAGAAACTTAGATTAGACCAACACCTAACACCCTTTACCAAGATAAGATCCAAATGGTTATAGGACTTAGACAGAAAAAACAATACTATAAGCAAATTAGAAGATCAAGGACTAGTTTACCTGTCAGATCTATGGAAAGGGGAGCAGTTTATGACTAAGGAAGAGTTGGAGAACATCACCAAAAATCAACTAGATGATTTCTATTGCATTAAATTAAAAAGCTTTTGCACAGATAAAACCACTGTAACCAAGATCAAAAGAAATGTAGTAAATTGGGAAACAATCTTTACAACTAATGATTCTGACAAATAACTCATTTCTAAAATATACAGAGAACTGAGTCATATTTTTAAAACAAAAAGCCATTCA
This sequence comes from Macrotis lagotis, assembly GCF_037893015.1. Taxonomy (NCBI): domain Eukaryota; kingdom Metazoa; phylum Chordata; class Mammalia; order Peramelemorphia; family Peramelidae; genus Macrotis; species Macrotis lagotis. Next base: position 324,969,785 of record NC_133666.1, read on the forward strand.
CCAAATGACAAATGGTCAAAGGATATGCAAAGGCAATTTAGAGATGAGGATATCAAAGCAATCCATAGCCATATGAAAAACTGCTCTAAATCATTAATTATTGGAGAAATGCAAATCAAAGCTTCTCTGAGGTACCACCTCACACCTCTCAGATTGGCCAATATAACCAGAAAGGATAATGATCATTGTTGGAATGGTTGTGGGAAATCTGGGGCACTATTACACTGTTGGTGGAGCTGTGAACTCATCCAACTTTTCTGGAGAGAAATTTGGAACTACGCCCAAAGGGCAACAAAAATGTGCATACCCTTTAACCCAGCAATACCACTACTGGGTCTGTGCCCTGAAGAGATGATGAAAAAGGGTAAAAACATCACTTGTACAAAAATATTTATAGCAGCCCTGTTTGTGGTGGCAAAGAATTGGAAATCAAGTAAATATCCTTCAATTGAGGAATGGCTTAGCAAACTGTGGTATATGTATGTCATGGAATACTATTGTTCTATTAGGAACCAGGAGGGATGGGATTTCAGGGAAGCCTGGAGGGATTTGCATGAACTGATGCTGAGTGAGATGAGCAGAACCAGAAAAACACTGTATACCCTAACAACAACATGGGGGTGATGTTCAACCTTGAAGTACTTGCTCATTCCATCAGTGTAACAATCGGGAACAATGTTGGGCTGTCTGCAAAGGAGAGTACCATCTGTATCCAGATAAGGACCTGTAGAGTTTGAACAAAGTTCAAGGACTATTCCCTTTAATTTAGGGAAAAAACAGATATCTTATTGTCTGATCTTGTTACCTCTTAGACTTCTTGTCTCTTCCTTAAGGATATGATTTCCTCTCTCATCACACTCAATTTGGATCAATGTACAACATGGAAACAAAGTAAAGACTGACAGATTGCTTTCCGTGGGGGTGGGGTGGGAGGAGGGAAGTAAGATTGGGGGGTTGGGGATTGTAAAACTCAAATAATATCTTTAATAAAAATAAATTTTAAAAAACTAAGTAACAGTAGTAGCTAAAGGGGAGGGGAAAAAGAGGAGGGAATGAGGGGAAGAAAGCCAGTAGGAACAGGTACCTTTAAAAAAATTTTGAAAAACTTAAGGAACATAATACCATTTAAAGCAGAAGAAAATACTTGACATTAAAAAGTTTCTGCACAGAAAACATCAATTCATATGCAATAAGAATGGAAGTGTTTAAATGGAGGGAAAACATGGTATCAATTTTTTCTAATATGAGTTTAGTATCCAAGATATATATATGTGTGCATTCCACTAGATATGAATGATCAAAGATATAAACAATAGTTCTCAAAAGAACTGCAAAGTATTTCTAAAAACATAAAAAACCCTTCAAATCTCTAATGAGAGAACTGCAAATCAAAACATCCCTGGTGTTTTACCTCACTTTCTGCAAATTGACAAAAATGACAAAAAAATAGCAACAAACAACTTTGGAAAAGTTGTAGAAAGATACACTAATACATTGTTGGTGAAATTGTGAAATGGTAACAAGAATTTAGAAAAGCAATTTAGAATTATATAAATAAAGTGATAAATATATCTATATTCTTTAAACTAGAAATTTCATTTATACTCAAAGTTAAAATATTTAAAGTTGTACTTTTTGTGATAACTAAAATTTGGAAACAAAAAAGTAGATGCCATGAATTGGGGAATGACTAAACAAATTGTGATATCTGAATTTAGTGGTGAAATCTCCCAATATGCTGGTATTTACAAATGTGAAAAGCAAGGTGGTTTCTAGCTTCCATACAAACACTTTAGTGAATTTAGTGTTTATGTTCAAGGTCTTTGAGTTTTCTTCTTCGATGTGCATAATGAATACTAAAAGAATAGAAAGATATATATGAATTAATACACAGTAAGAAGAGCCAAGAAAACAATGTACACAATAACAAGGTACATAATGTAAACTGAAAGAACAATAACCCCCAAAATCCAAAATAATTGTAACAAAATTACATATACATATATATCACATATATCATATATGATTCAAATGAAAAGATGTAAGGAGACACCTAACCTACCCTTTTATGGAGGTGGGAGGTCCATAAGTGTTATATACTACACGTTTGTCCAGGCTTTTTCAATATATCAATCGGTTATTCTTACTTTTCTCTTTTTTCCACTTCAAAAAAATTGTCATATAAAACGGTCATCTATAACAACAAAAACTTACTTTTAAAATAAATGAAGGGGGGCGGCTAGGTGGGGTAGTGGATAAAGCACCGGCCTTGGAGTCAGGAGTACCTGGGTTCAAATCCGGTCTCAGACACTTAATAATTACCTAGTTGTGTGGCCTTGGGCAAGCCACTTAACCCCATTTGCCTTTCAAAAAAAAAAAAACCTAAAATAAAATAAAATAAAATAAATGAAGAAAACAAAAAAAATATCCTTTTTTTAATCAATCCCTGGGATCAGAGTTGAGTTCTGTGAACCTAGAACTTTGAAAAACCTTGGCATATGTATTACACAGCTTGTCAGGAGTAAGCTGATACTATTACCCACCTGTTCAGGCTTCAAATTCAGTAATGTTAACTGCATAGTCTGTAACATCTGATGCCATTATGGAATGGCCAATCTACTTCATTGACCATTAAATTCAATAGCCACACTTCCTGTTCTTTTTTTTTTTGCCAAGTAGCAAGATGAGGGAAAATGGGGGAGCAATTTTGCCAGTGTGGAAACAGTCTTGGATATCAGATTTTGTTTGGGGACTCTGGAACTGGGTTTTTATCATGTTGGGGTGGAGGGACAATCACTTAAATGAGAGGAATTATCATTTTTACAGTAGTCTCAGGATAATAAATTGCTAGGGCCTAAATATCCGTAGATTATTCTATCTGAGTTTATCTTGTTGCGACAGAGCCCCATGCTGTAATCCATCATTCCGTGTCTCCGTAAAACAGCTTGATAGTGCACATGTATTCTCCTCAAAATAAAGTTGTAACATTTATACATAATAACTTATTGGGTTGCAGGCTTTGTGTTGACGTACACTCGATATTATCTGATGTTTTATTGGACCCCACACAAACTTTTGCCTAATATGGCAGTTTTTTACTAAAGAGAGTTAATTGAAAACTTGACTGTAATAAAGAAAATTAAAAAGGAAATGAAGAAGGAGCTGAGGCGACACACCCTGAGAATAGGAGAATGTCTAAGAAGAGAACAACAAAATCAGGCAGAGGTAATAAGAGGGAATGGAATGGTTGGTGCCCAAACTGAAATAAATTGTTATATGAAGAGTTTAACTCCCAAAGAAACCACCTTCAAGGGTTAAATCCAGGCCTACTGCAAGTGCCATTCAGTGTCTGATAGCTATCCATATAATGTACTCATGTAATGGGTCTGTCCTCCCTAAGCAATGAATATTTCCCTACCCACTAGTCCAAACTTAATCTGTCTTATTGCCTCAGGATTATTGCTTTCCTCTAAGCCAATCGAAGATAAATGAATCCTTGCCAAATGGGAGATAACAAATACTGATGGGCGTTATTGCTTCCAAGGAACATGAATATCACTGCTGTACTCTTTGTTGTTTGATCAGCTCACTATTATGGTAAGTTCTGGATGTCATACAATAAGAGGAAAGCTGGAACTCAAGGGAGAGTGATCAACATAAGGAGGGAATTCAAAACTATATTATAAGTAAGCTTCAGGACTTCAAAACATCCATTAGATATTCAAACTTTAGTTTAAAATTCAGATTACATAGTGTATGATTCTCAGTGTCTTTGTAAAATCAGATTAATAATACTTGAACTAACTATTCTATGGCTTGTCTACTGCATAATAGCAATTGGATCATTGTAAGCATAGGGTTTTCATATATTTTAAGGTTTTTGAGGAATTTTAAGTAGTGTTATGTAATTATATAATTCTTGTATCAAGAAGGACAATGTACTTGGACATTTCCTTCTCTAGGTCACTGCCAGTAGCCATTTGATAGCTTCCTTCCAAGGTTAGACCAAAAACTATTAAAAACAGAATAATAGTCAATATTCAGTCAATAACATGTTAAATGCCTACCTATTATGTGCCAAGTGCTAGGAATATGAAAAAATGCAAAAGACAGACCCTGCCCTTGAGGATCTCACATTCTAAAGAGTCATAAATTTCACACATGATTAATTAGTTGATGAAAACAGAGAGCCAAACCTGTAACAAATACCCCCAAATAACTATACTCCAAATCAACCCCCACAGATCTATACAAAACCAGAGACTTAGGTTTCTCTTAGTAGGGTTTCATACAGAAGCCTCTTTTCTAGGATCCTCACTAAAATACTGGATTTCTTGTTCCTCCACATCAGTGTTATACACTAACTGTGCAGTATTGCTTGTTTATGATGTTTCCTGCTCATCTGCATGTTCATCAGGTTTCACTGGTCACCATTCACCATCACTGTTCCCCTTCATAGTCTTCATGGCTCCACAGCAACTTTTCTCAGCTTGCAGAAGTGGTAGCTATTTTGGTGTTGCTTTTGGGCTGCCTTTCACAACTCTGTTCTTCCTCTCAATTTGATTAATTCAATTCAAAAAGAAAAAAAAAATATTAAGTACCTAATAGACACAATGACAAACTATCTCTGACTTCAATTTTGATTCTTTTAGGGAAACAATATATATGTGTATGTACACATATATATGGATATATGCACATATATGTATCTATGTAAACTTTACATTAGAAATGACACCTTAGATAAGTCTTGATGGAATCTAGGAATTTTGAAAGCTGAGGAGAGAATTAATTTCAAATATGGGAAATGACCTATGCAAAGGTTTGGAAGCAAGAGATGAAGGGAGGCTAACATTAAGTACAGCAGGTTTGGTTAGAACTCAGGAGACAAGATGGAAAGTAATGGGAAATAAATCCTCAGCTTACCACAGATGGTGCTCTTTACCTTTTCCAGGGGACCAGTTCTTCAACAGCTGGTCCCTATGAACAAAACCTCCTGGTACACTTAGAGCTTTAAAACACACTTCTGTTATTCTTAAGCTTTATTTTGCTCCATATCTCCACAGCCTCAGGCCTCACCATAGTCATTCGTGGAATACAGAATCTTGTTCTCATGGACTTCACAAGTGGAGTTTTGCTTTCCAGCTTCATGCAGAATCAAGTGATTCATGATCTTTTGCCTCTACTTTCAACACCCAGGGTAGTATGCCTAAAGCATACAAACATGCTTCCTGCTGTGACAAGGAACTTTAAGGTATAACCAGAAAAGTTATTCCAATTACCCAGAGCTATTTTCCCCAATATCTAGCAAGCAGAAGAAAAACAAAGATAGATCTAGGAATAGAAAACTGTATTCTCTGCTACAATAATTATAATCAAATTACAACAACACTTATAACAACTTGTCCATATTTTAAGTAGAATGGACTTTATGAAATGTTGCTAAAATATTCATTAATTGGTAGGCAACTATATTAGCTGGCCTACCCATATATGCACATATGTGTATTATTAGAAAGATAGGACCCAGCATTAAGGGGAATAATTCCATTGTCTTTGGTTAGATCTTAAGGCATGATCTTCATAACTTCTGTACATCATATTTTAGGAGAGATATGGTGAATCTAAATTTCATAGCAAGGAGGCACAAGGATAATGACAAATCCAAAAACATACCATAAGACCGATGTAATTTATTAAGTTTAATCTGAAGGAGAAAAAAAATCTTTAGGTGCAGTTGAAAGTTGTCTTGAAGTATTTGAAGGATTCACATTCGGAAGAATAAATTTTGCATGGTTGTAAAAAAACAAAACTAGATACAATGGTTAGAAGATACAAGAAGACATATTTCAGCTCAACATGGAGAAAAATATCTTAAAAGTAAAGCTCCATGGGAAATTGAATGAGCTGTGTTTGCAATCAGGGAACTATCTCCTATCACTGGAGATCCTCATGGAGGAGTTGGATGACTACTTAAGCAGCTGTTATAGAGATTTTCTTCCTCAAGTCACATAATTACAAAATTTGAGAGTTGGAAGGAGTCATAGTAGCCATCTAGTCCAAGTGAAACATAAAGAATAAACTCTATACCATACCCAATAATTGACACCAAAATAGGGGGAATTGACTACCATTCAAGGCAAGCAATTCAACCTTTAAATGACTTTAATTGTTGGGAAGTTTTCCCTGAGTTGGAATTGATGTCTTTGAAAATTCTAGCCCTTTATTACTCCTGGTTCTGCCCTACAGAGTCAAGCAGAATATGTCTAATCCTTCTATATATATATATGCTCCTTTAAATGCTTGAAGACAGCTATCATACTCTATCCCCTCCCCTCCCCCAGTCTTCTTTTCTCTAGGTTAAACATATCAAGTTCTTTCAATCAATCCTCAAATTGTATGAAATTAAGGTTCTTCATCATCCTGGTTCCCCATCTCTGGACATTCTCCCTAGTCATTCACTTCCAGTACTGGCTGCATCTTGACTCATACTCCAAGCTCATTGATCAAGGAGCAGGAGTTGGGTGTCTTTGCTCTCCATTTTTTACTTCCAGGTTCTCTCCCTACCTCATTCAATAACCTCTCTTCCTTTGAAGTTCATGCTATTCCTACTTGACCTCTCAGTCAGAATCCTGGCAGATCTTGTCTACAGATCCTGAGATCAATCTCTCTCCTTCCTTAAAGGGTTCAATACCTGGTTCAAATTATTTTTTATAATCTCCAACTCCTATTGCTATGCTGTGGAACTTCCACATGCATACTGACTCTCCCTATAACAGTGGAACCACTAAGTTCCTCAACGTACTGAATTCTCATGATCTATTTATTCACCCTACCTCAACTCCATAGGAAGATGGTCATATTCTTAATCTTGGAGTCATTCATAAATGTATAGTTTCTGTGATCAAGAATTCTGAAGGTCTCAGACACATAATAATTACTTAGCTGTGTGGCCTTGGGCAAGCCACTTGACCCCATTTGCCTTGCAAAAAAAAAAAAAGAATTCTGAAATTCTTCTACCAAGCAGAATCTATTGGTTCTTCACCTAACACTCTACTTTCCTTTACAAAATCTTACTCTCTATCTACCCCATGACTTTCAATCCCTTGACTTCTCCATTCTCTCCCAAACCATTTCCTCTTCATTATGATCATTTAGTGAATCAATTCAACTTGACCCTATCCTCCCCTCTAGATTTCAGCCAAGTCTCAACCTTGGATCACTTCCATGTTTTACCACTTTTGTTCCTATACATGCTGCATTCTTATGATCTTATGCAATACTCATCTACATGCTATCCCACTCTCACAGAAACTTTTCCAAGTGTTTTCATCCTTTCTCAAAACTTTTATGGCTTCCCCTCCCCTCTCTCTCTGTTGAGAATCTTTCCTAATACTTTATATAACTGAGGCTTTTCACCATGATTTCCCTCTTCTCTCCTCCTCCTCATCTCTCATCACTCAGATGCTTTCTACCACTGTCTCCATCTTTGCCTGTTTCTCACATGATGAAGTAGCCTTACTCCTTACCAAAGTTTACCTCTCTACTTATTCAAGTGATCCCATTCCATTCTAACTTTTCAAATAGATTCCCCTTCTGTCATGTCTACTCTTCCACTTAACTCAAATCTATCCATTTACTAGTTTATTTCCTTCTGCCTAAAATCATGTTCATATCTCCTCCAACCTAGAGAACTCATCCCTTGATCCTTTCATATTCATTGTCTGGTATCTCTTCTGCCCCTCAGAGCTAAACTCCTTGATAAGAACATCTACAATACGTGCCTCAACTTTCTCTCCTACCATTCTTTTCTTAATTCATTAGAATCTGGTTTCTGACCTTATTCCACTCAAACTGAATTCTCAAAAGTTACTAATGATCTCTTAGTTGGCCAAATCCAGTAATCTTTTCTCCATCCTCATTCCTGACCTTTCTACAACCATTGATACTGTTGATTACTCTTCTCCTTGATACTCTCTTCTCTATAAGTTTTTGGTATACCACTCTTTCCTGGTTATCCTCCTACCTGACAACTCCTTTTTAGTCTCTTTTGTTAGATCCTCTTCCAGATATGTCCCTTAGGATTCTCTTCTCCCTCTATTCTACTTTACTTGGAGAGTTATCAGCTCCCATGGATCTAATTGCCATTTCTATACTTAAGACTTTCCAATCTACCCTGATCTCTTTGCTGATCCCCAGTCTCACATCTTGAATTATCTTTTAAATATTTCAAACTGAATGTCCAATTGACATCTTCAATTCAACATATCCAAACCAGAACTCATTATCTTTCCCTCTAAACCCTCCCCTTCCCTCCTATATTACATTAAAGGGTAATATCATTTTCCTAGTCCCTCAGACTCAAAAACTAGAAGTCATCCTGCATTCTTTACTATCTTATTCTCTCACATACACATACCCATATGAAAGCTGTTGCCAAGGTCTGCCTATCTCACTTTTGCAATATTTCTCAAATATATCTCCTTCTTTCCTAACACTACCACCACTCTGGTATGAGTCCTCATCATTTCAGATATGGACCTTTGTAATAGCCAGTTGGTGGTCTGCTGCCTCAAGTGTCTCCCTCTCTAATCCATTTTCAATTCAGTCACAAAGTGACTTTCCTAAAAAACAGGTCTGATCATGTCACACATACACATACACACAGACACACACAGACACACACACACACACACACACACACACACACACACACACAAACACACCACTACAACCTCCAAGAACAAATACAAAATGTTTCATTTGGCACTCAAAGCCCCTAACTCCCCTCCTAATTTTCCAGTATTAACACCTTATTCCCCAATACTTACTCTCCATTCTAATGATACTGGCTTCCTGGTTGTTCCATGAATAAGATACTCCATCTATCAGCTCATCCCTAGGCAATTTCTGTGTATATTCCCCTTGTCTGGAATGTTTTGCTTTCAAATATGTAAAGAGTGCTAACTTTGTAAAGAAATTGCTCTTTGGAGTTGTTACCTGTGTGCTGATTTATAATTGTTCTTTTCCAACTGGAGTCATTAAGGATGTGTAGATCTGCCAGACCATTTGAGGTATAAAGAGACATTTTGGTAGAGAAATAGAGAACCTTAGACTTTTAAAACCTACTGTATCCCAATAAATGGCAAAGAAAGTGGGGAGGAAAGATATGGCATTAGTGTATAGGATTCATCTCAAAGTCAGGAAACCTGGATTCTGGTACTATTTTCTGAGATGCACTCTATGAGGGAGCTAGGATATGTCACTTAACTTTTCTAAGTTCTAGGCAATTACATTTCGTATCAAATTTGGTATTTTCTGTAGGAGTCTGGTGGTCTCACAATATACAGATAGCAATTTCAGAAATGACTCCCAAAATGATAACCAACAGTTTCATTTTTGAAAAATGAATGAATGGATTTTTTTTTAAAAAAGCATTTACATATGCCAAGAATTGTATCGCTCTTAAACAAAGACTCTGTCCTCAAGGAGTTACTACAAGCAAGCAACACATATTGTGGAATGGTAACTAGGGAGAAATATTTTGGTTTGGAATGTTAAGAGATAAAGAGTAGAGCCCTAAGGGAGTGGCTTGACATATCATCTTCAATAGCAATGGCAGTATTGATCTGACTGTGGTTTCGGAAATGCAATTGTATTGTTAGGGGCAATATGAAAATGGCAGCAAGACAACTGGCAAGAAGATAGGAGAGAGTAAAGCAAAGTATGGCTGGAGCCAACCTAAGCAGAGTAGGCCAAATGAAGCATTTGCCAATCAGGGAAGAGGAGCCTCAGAACAGAAGTCCCAGAGCTGAAGGTTTTAACTCCTCCAGGAAACAGTTGTTTAAAAAAAATTCAGCTTAATTTTTTTGTAATATTATGTGGTATTCATCATATCCAGGGCCTCCTGCTATCTCCCTATACTCACAACACATAAGAAGGAAGCTTTCATAAAGCTCACAATATTTTGTACTTTTTTATCCTGCTTTTACAAATCATATTTTCCAAAATATTTTTTACCATCCTTATGTGACCCCCTTTGCATTGAAGTCATTAAATATTAAAGTATAAGTATTTTTTATTTCAAATTTCTCATAAATTCACAGAATGTCTTCACCTCTTCTTCCTCCACAATAGATATTGGTGTGCATACTAGAATTATTTACATGGTGGTCTTTTTGCAAATTATTATAGCCAATCAATATTCAACCATTTATTAAACACTTGATATAAGCCAAGCATTGTGTTAGGTTATAGAATACAAATATAAAGAAATAAATAATCCCATTCTCAAGTAACATATTTAAGCTCTAGCATATGAAATGACCAAGTATCCCATGAAATTATATTTAATACTGCCTTTGAATGAATATTAAAAATCAATTCTATCATTATTTTACATGTATCTCCCAAGAAAACCTGTAAGCTAGCCTCTATTTAGCAGCAACTTTCTCTTGTCTTCTGCTGTATGATGAAAATAACAAGATTAATAAAATTTATCTTGTAATAAGCCTACTTCTTAGTCATTGGATAAGGATTTAAAGTGCTAATGGATAGTTTAATGTTTATAGACTGTCTAAAAACTCAGCATTCACTGCTCTCTTTTCCACCACTCCATACCCATCAATTCAGAAGGACAAGGGAGCCTTTTCACTTCAGGACTGAGTGACCTTTTGCATTTCTATGTCCTTTTGATGAGCCATCCGTAGCTAGACAGTCCTTCAGAAAGCAGTCATAGTCTACTTTTACAATAGTGCTGAGAGAGTTTCCAGAATGGTAAAATCAACCAGACTTTATGCTCCATTGGTATAGTCTAACAAAACCCAAGGTCACCTTCATGGCACAATGAGGCATCAAAATATTTCTTTGTGAATATGAGGGGAGCGACATTCTAACAATTTTCACTCTAGTTGCTCTTATCTAAAGAGAGGTCAAGGAAAACCTTGTAAGAAATGGAACAGGGGATAGAAACACTTACACTAAGAGAGACAATGATTTATGGATCAGAAGTGATAGCAGTCTGATGCAAGAGCTTCTCCAGCAGAATACAGTCAACAAAGCAGACATAGCTTCTGTTACATATAGGTACTGTTTGTATGCTAATGAATTCAACTAACTTTAGAAGAGAATCAGGAGTTTGCATGTCAAGAAACTGAATAAGACCAGATTGACTTCAAGAAATGAGAATGGGATTAGGGATAGATGGATGAGCGTGAGGTTAGACCCAAAGAGCAGTCATTTCAGAGTCCTTTCCACTTGAACCTATAGGATCTAATATTGAAGTAAAGGAAAAAATTGATGGAATAAAGTATTTCCTGCTGGATTGTAGAGAGGATCACAATGGTAATTCTACTCTATTCTTTCTATAATAGATGTTTGCAAAAGATAGCTTGCCACACATGATCAGACACATGTGGTTCATATATGAACACTTCTCCATGCATGTTCCCTAATCAAATGTGTTTCCTGAGTATGTTCATTCTTCCCAGGTAAGAAATATATATTTGTGGGCAATTGTGATCATGAGAGAAATGTTCTATCTTGACTTTTCTTATTTGTTATTTCATTGAACTATTTGTGTCCTCTGACAATAGGCAAAAATTAAGGCCATCAGTTGGGTTTCCTAATTTATGGGTTTGAGCATATGCAAAACCTCAGGGTATCTTAAACCTCTTCAGGGGCTCCATAGGTAAGGGATGGGGAGAATCTCAAAGGATATATCAGTATCATGAATACTGGCTTCAAAACAGTTTGTGTGAAAAGAACTTAGGGTTTTGGTTAACTAAAAGCTCAATCTGTGTCAACTGTGAGTCATGAGAGCCAAAGTCAATGCATAACAATAATTTTCAGCTATGTTGACAGAATTAAAGTTATCAAAACAAGCAATTGGACTGATGTATTATCTCCCAGCCAGAACACATATAGAAAGCTATGTTTAGTCTTAAGAATGACATTTTAAGAGAAACATTAACCAACCAGAATTAGAGGAAGTAGATCAAATGGGTGAAAAATCCAGACACTCTTTTATTTGATGAATGGTTGAAGGAACTAAGATTTCACCCAAAAAAGAGAAGTTTGTTTTCCAATATATAAAATTCAGGGGTTAAGAATTTACAAATCTGAAAGTGCTATGAAAATGGAAATCATGATTTTAAGTTCTCCATGAATAGGGAGGTTAAACATTAGTGATTTTATGACAGTTAAGGGAGAAACTACTATATACAGAATCCTGGTACTCAAAGAAGGAAAATGATAAGGCTATTATACAAATAAATGTAGGAGACAGAGTAAACTTAAAAGCAAAGTGTCCTCTTATGCTAAGTCACCATTCAAGACAATTGCATAGAAATTAGGTCCTGGGTATGTAAGAGAAAGTGTCCAAGATGATACTACAGAATAATGTACTTTTGACCTTAGTTATGTACCCTTTACCAACCACTCTCAAGTCTTATTATAACTTGGAAGTAACTCTGAATTCTCTATTATGCTAGTGGGATGTCAGGTCTTCTAGGTTCTCTGAGACTAGATAAATTTCCAATATATTTCTATCAGCAGACTAGCAAAAGAATCTCATTCCCAACTGGGTAACTGACAGTAAATTCTTTGAACATAACCCAGGAAATAAAGGAAAAATAGAAAAAAAAGTTCTTCTTCCTGTTTGTCCTTCTCCATTATTGCAGAGATAGTAGAAGAATGTTGAAAGGGGGCTACAGAAGAAACTAAGAAGTAATTCTTTTTTTAAAAAAATATTTATTCTGCACTTAAGAAATAAAGCATTTCTATAACATAGTATAAGAGAGGAGAAAAGAGTATTGTCCATGAAAAATGCAAATCTGTTATGCAGAACTAGCTATTTCATTTAACTATATAATAAAACTATTTCCTTTTTAATATTCCCTCCTCCCTATTCTACAGATGGCTATTATTAGTCACAAGCATGTGTGTGTGTGTGTGTGTGTGTGTGTGTGTGTAAAACCATTCTATATATTTTTCTATTTATCAGTTTTTTCTCTAGATGCAGACAGTGTGTTCCTTTATAGTTAATTTAGGTATTTATAATAGTCATACTGCCTTTGTCACTCAAAGTTGTTCTTAAAACAACATTGCTATTACTGTATCCATTGTTCTCTTGGTTCTGCTCATTTCACTCTTTACTATTTCATGCAAGCCTATCTATGTTTTTCTAAGATCATAGAGCTCCTTACAAATAATTGGAAATTCTAGGGGTGCCTGTCAATTTTTGTCTATTTTGTTGTTCATCCTTTGTTATTGAACAGGACCAATAACATCAAGAGGATGATATCTTGACTTGTAAGAGAATTGAATTTAAGTGAGGCAGAGCTGTGCAAGGTCTTAGACTCAGTCTCTTCTCCAGAGTCATCAGAATCTAACGGCAAGACATAGGTCAGGATAATTGGTGATGGCCCCAGATAAAATGAAAGACCTTGATCTTTTTAAGCTCAGGTGTTTCCCAGGATCCAATTTGTCTGCAACTAGGTAAGAATTGAGGCAAAAGATGACCTAGTTTGCCTTCATAAAAAGAATCACTCTGGGAGGAGAAGACACTCAGAATTTCTGGCCAAAGCAGAAACAATTGCTATTTATACTCACTCTGATATGTAACTAGAATAGAATTATATTTTGTAAACAATCTAAAACTTAGCTCAGTTGTTGGTACTCTAACTATGAAGTCTTTGTCCATTGTCCAAACATGAATTCATAAAGACTTCATAAAAGTTCAAATCCTACTTTAGACAGTAGTTATGGGGATCTGGTGAAATCACTTAACCTCTGTCTGCCTCTATTTTCTCATCTGTAAAATGAGGAAGGAAATGCAGAATATTAACATTTACAGATAATATTTGCAAAGTTTTTGCAAACTTTAAAAGAATTATTTAAAGGATAGTTATTATTATTACTACTATTAAATTAACTGAGTAGCAATCTTTGTATTTTGGTTAAGAAAAAAGAGACTAGAAAACAAAAGGGAAGTTCTATGTGTGTGTGTGTTATTGCTGTTACTATTGTTATTATTGTTATACTATCTTTGCAAAAACCCTGGGGGGGGGAGGGAGAGGTACTATTATTATTATCCCCATTTTACAGATTACCAAAAAAATAGATTAAAAAGCAATTAAGTAATTTGCCCAAGGTAACACAATTGTAAGTGGCTGAGACTAGATTTTAAATTTAGGTCTTCTTGACTCTAGGCCCAGAACTCCATCCATTTTACCATCTAATTACCAGTAAGTAAGCAGTAAACATCACAAGAGAGCTGACTCCTTAGATCCTCTAACTCCACAGACAGTATTCTTTCCAAAGTAACAGACTTGTGTCTGCAAACTATATGCTATGTATTCACAAATAGTGAGATATATAATTTTAGGAATCATTTAGTCACCTCTTATTATAGTGTTCATAATATTTAGTTATAAGAAGACTGTCATGAATATAATTGTAGTTCTTGTGCCAACATCTAATGAAGAAGATAAAGGGTAAATCAATATTCTATGAAGAAATTGATAAGATCCTTAAAATTAAATAAACATATCTTAATACTCAGTGACTGTCCTTCAAAAATATATTTAAGTGAGGATGGGAAATGAAATAACATTGGAAAATATGGTTCAGAAAGGAAAGACCAAATACTTGTAGGTCAGACAGAGATCTTACTTTTAAATGTCACCAGTATTCTCTTCAATAAAGGAATCCAAAGATGATATACTTGGCAAGCACTAAATAAAATCACAAAAATAAAAATGATTATGTTGAACGCTGAATAGGGGAGAGAAAGGAAATGACTGTTTACTAATGTGAGTCATTCTTTCATCACCTGTCTGGAAGAGAGGACTTTGTAAAGGTGATTTGTATAAGTTTGGATATGTGAAAGAGGTTAAAAACTGAATTTGGGGAGAAGAAATTGGAAATTGAGGAGGAAAATTGAAGGAAAATGATGTCTATGTCCAAATTTCATGTTTGATTTCTCTGAGAGAATGTTCCAGGAGGAACAGGATTATGGAGTAATATCTCAGGACAAAAAAAAAAAAAAAAGGACAAGGTAGTTGACAAAGCAAAGTATAAGAGAAAAGGTAAATCAAATAGATCAGGAAAATAAATTGATAAGCAAAACCAATTGGTCAGAAAAATGAAATTAGTGATAAAGAGAGAAAGGCAGAAGTCTATCACTCTAAACTTATAGTGAGTCAGAAAAAAGAAGTAAACAGATTGCTCTTTAGTCATTAAAAGATGCTGAAAGACTTTAAGGGTCTTAGTAAATATAGTATAAACACACAAAAGAAGTCCAAAAAATCAAGGCTGAGAATTTCAAATACAATGGAGAACAGGCAAATTTCAAAGTGCATTAAGTGATATTTGTGTTTTGGGCCAGTCCTGATTGCTCTGCTTGTTGTAAGTAGAAAATAGTCTCCCTTCTAGAAAAGAAAGTGAAGGGAATCAAGAAACAGCTCCCTACACTTCATCTTATCCAGATAACAAATTTCCTTTTTTTTAGCATGGGGGCTAGCTAGAAACAACCACCAATTCTTACCTTTACCTTCTCAAACAGTTTGCAGAGGGCTTATTGCTCTGAGGTTGTCTGACTTTTCCAAAGGGGAAGGATCTTTGATTTTTCATAAATTTGTTAGTTTTCTTATCCCTATCCCAGTTACTCTAGAAACAATTTTAGTTTTCAACGTAGACTCGGGTTCCCCACCACCATCAGAAAAAAAGAGAGAAATCAATAAAATACACATATAGAACAAGTTTATTCCCATGCAGAAAAGGGAATCATAGCTTGTATTATGAAATGGAGATCTTATTTCTATGGATACACTCAGCAGAGATGCTAATATCAAAGCAAAAATATGAATTTTATTTTGTTTTTGGCAAGGCTGCTATTTAACCTATTATTTCTACTGAGCACAGTCTGTCCAACCTCTGCTTCCCCAGCCCAAGAAGTATCTTCTTTGTCATAGTCTATTCAATGCCAAATTTATCCATGTATATAACCATTACTTGATGTTGCAGGAAATCCAGGACCTCCCATACTTACAGTGTCAGTGATAATGGAAGTAATCAAACGGTAATAGACATCCAGGAACCTAATATAAGCCTACTTGATTGAATCTATATCCCATGTGGGGAATATTCACTGTCATTTTGTTGTACTCCTTGGTGAGTACATATCTTGTCATCTGTAGATGTAACCAAAGAAGGTCCTAACCCAAAAATTTCTTCTTTTATTGAATTCAGCAACCAGGCTTCTTTTCATAAGTCAGGGAGGTAACAGAACCAACCATTCAGGGAATACTCAGGATCTAGCACATCATTCTAAGGTGCCAAGATATCTTTTCAGCACTGGACCATCACATGGCCAGGAGCAAACAGAAGGTCCAAAAAATTAGACAAACCTTAAGAGTTGCCAGAAGTTGTTAGTAGACCTTGCCATTCCAGAGGAAAAAACAAATTGAAGTAGATCTTCAAGAGTGGGTGGGGAGGGAGAGAAGAGAAATGATCAGAATCTGAAGAAACATTGAGAAAAATTGACTTCTGTCAAGAAGCTGAAGGGTAGAAGAATGTTTCAAAAAGTGGTAAATAACAGAAAATTTCACTTGGAAATTCTATGAGATCAAAAGTGAGGAACTTAGAAGGAACACAAATACAGGAAGGATCAAAAGTCAAGGAGCACTCACAGGCATGCAAGTATGCAGCTACTCAATCCTTTTGTTCCATGGACAAGCACAAGTTTGGTGGAGTAGGTGTACTACAAAGATCTAGATCTCTGTCCTTCTGACTGATTTTTGTTACTGAGCAAATTCAGAGAGACCAAGTAACAAGAGGACTTGAGGGGAAAGTAGCCTAGGCAGTGGCTTAAACTATAATACTCTTTTATCTATCAAAAAGGTGTTGGGATTAGAAAATTTGCTTATCTTGCATATATGAATTAGATAAAGTTTGCTAAACTGATTATAATCCAGAAAGGTCATAGGAGGTGTTCAGAGAGGATTGGCACTTCTGCTATGAAGATGTGCTAAGCTCTTTTCAGGACTATTCATCCACCTCTTGGGATTCACCTCTCACCCAGCCCTCACCTTTGGATCTAAGAAATATAGCATATGTATTGATCATGCCCCAGTAAAAACCATTTTACCAGACAGACTAAATCAGGTGGATACTTACCAACAGACCTCAAACCCCTCAGTGAGTTATAGAAAGATGTCTATGCCAAGCATGTGAAGACTTTCCCTAAGAATTAGGAGATAAGAATAATTTCTTCTATGAAGGCAGCTGAACCAAGCTTGGGAATTTGGTCAGATAATGAATATGCTAAGGTCAACCACTGTATTCTGGGGCCCTCACCAGTCATCCTGAATTTTGCCTTACCACTAGATTTCAATGACTCTGGAAGAAATAGTGAGACTAATGAGACTGACTCACTTAAACTGAAATCAGACACAAGTCAAATCATCACTCTGTGGTATCATTGCTGTTCCTTGAAAATAAAGGATGAAAACAATACGAATCAGAAATCTTTTTATTCCTTGCCTAAATGAAGTTGACTAAACCAGTTACTGGGTACTAGAAACTTCCCAGTATGTAGAAGGGTCAATCACTGGAGATTCATTGAGTCACTTCTATCAACTAATTTGTCTAGCAATGACCAATCTTCACAGATACAAAACAAATTTGAGACTATTCCTTAATTGGGTTAAGCTTCCTCTGAAGGAAAAGAAGAAGATGCTTGTCTTCTAAGAAAAGATTAAAATAAAATAACAGAAGCTATCAAGTGAGAGATCACGTATTAAGGATCAAAAAAAAAAGAAGAGATAAATAGTGATGATGTCATCCTCAGGAAGACCAAGGAAATTATCTGTCTATCTGATAATGACAATTGAAAGCACTTTTTTGGTTTTCTCAAGGCATATGTCCAACTGAAAACTTCCCAAAATTTGGCGGGGGGGGGGGCAGATTACTATTGCCTACTTCTGATGATATGCATGGGCATAAATGTCACTATCAGGAGGAAACTGGAAAGAATTAATAAAGGTTATGAAGTCTTGGGCAGAAAAACTGAAAACAACAGGAGCACAGATTGTGTTTTCTTCATTGTCGCCCCTATGAAGGTAAGGAATAAAGAGAAAATTTATTTAGGAAGTGAACAGCTGGCTGAGAAGATGGTATCTGAATCCAACAATTGGGCATATGCCCAAAGGCAGGAACAAAGTTCCAATATATACCAAACTATTCATAAAAAGATTGTAGCAAAGAAAGAAACAAAGTAAATATTCATTAATTAAGAAATAGTGTGGGGAAAAATGATACATGATTATAATGTAATATTATTATGAAGTAATAAATGATGAGTATGAGGAATTCCAAGAAATATGAGATTTATATGAATTTATAGAGTAAAGTAAGCAGACTCAAGAGATGTGCATAATGACTATAATAATGTAAATGAAGAGATCCCTAAAAAGGAAGTTAAATTATGAAAAAAGAAAAACTTAAGAATGAATAATTAAAAATACATCTCCTTTCATGATAGAGAGGCAGAGACTCATTGGAACACAACAGTGTATACAGTGTCAGAGGTATTCATTGTATTAGATGTTTTGAGTAATTTATGGGGTTTTTTAATCATGAGGAATGGTTCAACATAAGTTTGATGTTGAAATGTGACATGAGGCAAAAAGCACCAGTTAAAAGATTTTTAAAACAAAAACAAAAGAAAAAATTATGAAGAGAATGGGGGTTTGAATTTCTGGGTCAATATTAAAATATTAGGAATTGCTTTTTCCTGACCAGAGATGGAATGCAATTAATGAAGGTTGGGAAGAACATATTTGCTTTGTGTCTCACCAATCAAAGAAAAGCAACAAAATAATCTCTTCTCTCAAAGAGTTCATATTTAATGGGGTAGACCATATACATAAACAATTATGTACGAACAAGATAAATCAGGGATGACAATCTTAGAGAGAGGCACTAAGATTAAAAAGGACTGGAAAAAATTTCTTGCAGGAGTTAGAATTCTAACTGATTTGAAAGAAGCTGGGAGGTTGAGTTATTGAAGAAGAAAATTCTAAGAATGGGGGACAAGATAGACAATATCTTGTGTGAGAACAGAAGTATCACTGGATTACAAAGTATATGGGACTAATATAGAAGACCAATATAGAATGTAGAGGTACTTAATTCTCACTTTGTATTAGTTCTCTACTAAATGATTCACACTGTGATGACAGAAGAAAAATTTCTAACAGGGATTTGACTATTAAGTAATGAGATAGTAAGGTAGAACCTAGCTGCCCTTGAGGAATTCAAGTCACCTAGCCCAAATGAATAGAAAGATGGGAACAGATCAGAATGTAAAGGGTTTTGAATGCTGAAAGAGAATTTTACATTTGATCCTGGAAGTAAGAGGGAGACACTTAAATGTTTCTTAAATGAAAAAGTAGTCATGACCAGATCTATGCCTTAGGAAGAATAATTTAAAAGCAGAATGGAATATGGACTGGAATAAGGAGAATAGTTAATCGAGGCAGAGAGACCAATCATCATGGCAATTATAAGAAATAAGTATAGGGTGATGAGCAATTATACCAGGCTGGGTCTGAAGAGAGAAGAGGAGAATATAAAGGACATATGATATTAACATTTGGATTAAGACCAATGGAGACAGGGTGGCTAGGTGGCGTAGTGGATAAAGCACCGGCCTTGGAGTCAGGAGTACCTGGGTTCAAATCCGGTCTCAGACACTTAATAATTACCTAGCTGTGTGGCCTTGGGCAAGCCACTTAACCCCATTTGCCTTGCAAAAACCTAAAAAAAACCAAAACAAAAAAAAACAAAAAACAAGACCAACGGAGAAAGAATGAGAAGCAATTTTGTCATTAGTATACTGCCTATGGGGGCAGCTAGGTGGCGTAGTGGATAAAGCACCGGCCTTGGAGTCAGGAGTACCTAGGTTTAAATCCGGTCTCAGACATTTAATAATTACCTAGCTTTGTGGCCTTGGGCAAGCTACTTAACCCCATTGCCTTGCAAAAAAAAAAAAAAAAAAAAAAAGTATACTGCCTATCACCTGGACAGACAGCAGTCATGGATAAGAAATTTGGCAAATAAGAAGGCTGGCAAATCACAAACCTGGGATGGTGGCATGATACAGTGATAACATGAGAGACTAACTATCCAGACATCAATTGGATGCCTCTCTGATAAAAGCTAAGCAGTTCAAAACTTCTTGGCTTGCCTTAATGATAAATTCATCCATCAAAAGATAGAAAAATCCAAAAGACTATTCTATTCTAGATCTGACTCTGGTTAACAGGATAAAACTTTTTCAGGGGCTGAAAATTATGAAAACTTTGGGAGAAGTTACCCTCAAATTCTCTTCCTGAGTTTGTGATAAAGAGAGGAAACCTATTTCTAGACTTCCAGAAAAAAGATAACTAGGGATGTCATATCAGGATGGATGACAAATTCTAACCTTATGAGAAGTTCTAACCATACAACAAAAGCAATGACAATAAGAAGAAAAGGTGTATGTTGACACAAGAAAGTGGTGTGGATGCAACTGTCCAGAAAATTTAGATTTTTAAAAAGATCTTTACACAGGTATAAATAACAAGGAATGAATATGAAAGTATGATGTAATTTTTCAATATCACATGCTAAAACCAAGAGTGAGTTTCATTGGTGAAGAAAACAGAAAAATCACAGACACAAAAAAGATTTTTAAACTCTAATAAGTAAAAGAAGAGGAGCAAAGAAGGGATAAAATCATTACTTGGAATTGAGAAAATTATAATTGACATCAGAAACAATGTAGCTACTTCATTCTTACATTGTATTAGTTCTCTACTAAATGATTTGCACTGGAAATGACAAAAGAAAAATTTCGAACAGGGAGTTGACTGTTAAATAAAGAGATAGTAAGGTAGAACCTAGCTACCCTTAAGGAATTCAAGTCACTTAGCCCAAATAAATCACTTCCCTATCTACTAAATAACTACATCACTGTTAGTAATATGTGAAAAATTGTGCAAAATGAGAGGTGTACTACAGGATAGGAAGTGAGCAGATCTTGTCACAGTTTTCCAAAAAGGGAAATGAATACTCTGTTACAGACTATAGACCTGTCTGTAAATTATAATGAGTTTGACTTAAAGTTCTAGTGGAACATCCAAAACAGAGCATCAAAGATATGGTTATTTGAATACTTAGAAGTGATGATTACAAATAGCCAGCATGACTTCTTCAAAAAGTGCTTGTACCAGACTAACCCCATTTCTTTTTTGGACAGGGTTAGTAAACAAAAAGATTGGAAAAACTGTAGATTGTAGAGTCTACTAGATATTAGCAATATATGTAATAAAATAACTCTTACCAGTCTTGTGGAAAAGATGGAGAGAAATGAACTAGGTATTAGATGAAGCTACAACTTGTTGAATGGTTAGATTCAAAGAATAGTCATTAATGTCAATGTCAAATTGACAGAAATTCTCCACTGGTGTACCCCAGAGAGATTTGCTGGTCCATAACTGCTTAATATTATCATCAGTGACTTAGATAAAAGCATAGATGCCATGCTTATCAAATTTGCAAATGACCCAAAGCTGGTAGGAATAACTAAAATACTGATGAAAGAGTCAGGATTGAAAAGATCTTGGCAGGCTGAATTAAGATGATGAAATTAAATTGGGAAAAATTCCAAGTTGTATACTTAGATTCTAAAAATCAGTTTCATAAATAAAAGATGGAGGGTTTATGGAGAGACAAATGTTTATCTGAAAAGGTTTGGTGAAAGGCAAGTTCAGTATGTCAGCAATGTGGTGTGACAATTTTTTTGAAAGATTCTATTTACTTTGAATTTTACAGTTTTTCCCCCAGTCTTGCTTCCCTCCCCCCCCACCCCCCTCAGAAGGTAGTCTATTAATCTTTAAATTGTTTCCATGGTATTCATTGATCTCAGTTGAATGTGATGAGAAAGAAATCATATCCTCAAGGAAGAAACATAAAGTATGAGATATAGGAAAATTACATAATAAGACAACTTTTTTTAAATTAAAGGTAATAGTCTTTGGTCTTTGTTCAAACTCCATAATTCTTTCTCAGGATACAGATGGCATTCTCCATCACAGATACCCCAAAATTGTGCCTGATTGTTGCCCTATTGGTATGAGCAAGTCCATTAAGGTTGATATCACTCCCATGCTGCTGTTAGGGTATATAATGTTCTTCTGGTTCTTCTCATCTTGATCAGCATCAGTCTGTACAAATCCTTTCAGGCTTCCCTGAATTCCCATCCCTCCTGGTTTCTAATTGAACAATAGTGTTCCATCACATACATATACAAAGTTTATTAAGCCATTCTCCAATTGATGTACATTCACTCAATTTCCAATTCCTTGCCACCACAAACAGAGCTGCTATGCATATTTTTGTACAGGTGATGTTTTTACCCTTTTTCATAATCTCTTCTTGGTATCGCCCCAGTAGTGGTATTGCTGGATCAAAGGGTATGCACATTTTTGTTGCCTTTTGGGCATAATTCCAAATTGCTCTCCAGAAAGGTTGGATGAGTTCATAGCTAATATGATCTTAGGCAGAAAGAGCAATAAAGACATCCTAGTGACTTTGCACAACCCTCCCTCACTTAAATCCAATTTACTTATTTATCATGACATCACCTCCCTGATGTCATGGTTCTCTTCAAGAATGAAGGACAAACAACAACAACCCTTTGTACTCTGCACTAGTCAGAATACATTTGGAGTACTTCATTATTTCTGGGAGCCATGGTTTAGGAAAAGAACATTGATAAGCTGTACCTGCTGCCTTTTATTTGAAGCTTCTTGATAAAGTTTCATGGAGTGTAGTGGAAGGAACACTGGTTAATGGACCTCAG
Source organism: Macrotis lagotis (assembly GCF_037893015.1). NCBI lineage: Eukaryota > Metazoa > Chordata > Mammalia > Peramelemorphia > Peramelidae > Macrotis > Macrotis lagotis. The sequence continues at coordinate 324,992,694 of NC_133666.1, forward strand.
TTCAAATCCTGCATTTGACACTACCAGTGAGAGCTGGTAATTAAAATAATGTTAACTCTCTGGGTCTGGATTTCTTCATCTCTTAAACAGCCCTTATAACTCTGAATCTAGCTCCTATGATGACTTTAGCTTTGATCCCTAATCAATGTAGATCTCTTTTGGAATAGATTATAAATAAAACTAATATCAATCATTTAGACATAGATATAGGTGAATGATTTGAGGGTAACATTCAAGAATAGCATAGTGAATATGAGTCTCAGGAGGCTTTCAGAGGGAGAGTAGAAGGAGAACATAGACCAAATGCAGACTTCATCCACTTGCCAGTTTTACATAATTCTAACGCAAATAGCAAGTGTTTATGGGCTATAAGGAGAGGAAGAAATCCTACATTCTTGACTCCTGAACATGAATACTGAACATGAATTCTCAGGGTGCAGAGGAGAAAGTGTAGGAGATTGGTTGGAAGTGGGATTTCTTGACACCATGATATGTCTTTAAAAAGTTATTTTTTTAATAATTACATCTCTAATTACTAATGACGACCATTTTCTGATCTGGTAAATTAAGTTGAGAGAAAAGATTGTTGGATGAACACTTCAAGTAACTGAGTTCCCTCATTTATCCAAAAGTCAAAAGATTGGCTATTTTTTCTCTCTTTTTATTATCAAATGATGGTAAAACCCCATAGTTAGAAGTGGAAGAAAATTTAGAGATTGTCTAAAACAAACATCTCATTTGACTGATGATTAAGCAATCTTCTTCCTAAAATCCTGGGTGAGCAATCTTCTTCCTAAAATCACAACTTGACCAGTGTGGGATATTTCCAGAATTCACTTCTTGACACATATCATCAGAATAATCTGTTGTCAAATATATATTTCCCTGAGCAGAGAAAATCCTGCAACTTAACTTTCTTCAGACTCAGGAAAACACTGAGTCCATTCCCTGGAAAGGGCAAAGGAGCTAAAGGACAGTACCCTAGTAATGAAGAAACAATGACAATTCCTTTCTTAGTGAGACAAACTTGGCATAGCAATGCCCAGAAGCAGGAGACTACACAAAATGAACTCCAGAGGTCCCTGCCAAGCTTGAAGTCCCTAACAGAATGATCTCATTTCTCTTAGAAATGCTGGTATAGCAAATGTATTAGTCGTAAAGTCCATGAATGCTTGCTTCCCTCTCCCAGTTACACTTCACATTACAGGAGTCAGACTTCAGATTCGTGTCTCTGTTTGCGTGAAGAATCTCAGGGTTGCCAGGTCTATAAATCCTTGTTAATCTATGCCACTTATTTCACAGCATTTATTGTCTGCATCACTTGTTTGACAATTATTCATGGGTGGCCTTGTGACATATCTAGTATGGAAGGCTTCTATTATGATTTCTATTGTTATTTCACTTTTTATGGGTTTCCATCTTGTCTTCCCAATGCCATTGTAAGCAGGAGCCATGTTTATTCATGTTCAGTGCATTGCACAAAGGAGACATTCACTAAATATTCCAGTGTACTGGAAAAGGCATGATGCTAGGCCTGGGTTCAAGTATTTACTCTACTATTTACTGTCTGTGACTTTAGGCAAGTTACTCATCCTCAGTATCTACGAAGTGGAAATCATACTATCCATTATCCTAACCTCCCAGAGTTATTATGAGGATCAAAATAAAATAATCTATGTAAAGTATTTTGTAATCCCAATGGACTAATATCATTGTGTAGTCGATCCAAGCTTGTTAGCTATCCTTTTCCTCTCACTTCCCTAGACAGAATGTATAACTCACCATATCAAATTCATATGCAATTAATACCATGAGGTTTGAATAGGACATGCCAGTCTTATTGGGGCCACAACTCCAGACTGGTCCAACTAGCCTACGACTCTCAAAGGAAGAGCTATCCAGAAAAAGCAATGTTGCATCCTCTGACCTGATTATTTGGCAATATCTACTCACTGGCCCATCTGTAAAGGGACATAGCCCTGAACCCATCCCTCCCCACCACGTGTCTGTTCCAATCACATCCAGTTGACCAAACTAATTCAAACATGGCAATAATTTATTTCAGTTCAAGGAAATGCAAATTGGGTTAATATCCCTTTCTCTGAACCATCACATATTCAATGTAAACTAATTCATTTCCAGAGCAGTGAATTTTACTAGAAACAAATGATATTATATTTGGCATGATTCAAACAGCACAGTATTTTTTTCATGCACAAATATTTATAAACTACCCACCCTCCCCCATTGCTTCCACCCATCTTAAAAATATCCATTATGAACAAACAACAGTTTTATGCATGCAGACCCTCTTTGTATAATGCTGCATTGTATTTATAAAATGAAATTGGTTAAGCCCTAGCTTCCAAATAACTACAGGCATTATTATCCCCATTTTATAGATTAAGAAAGTAGGATACAGAGGTAGTCTGACCTTCTCAGAGCCCTACAATGGAACTTTGATAGAGGCAGGAAAAGAAAACATATTTCACTTATACATAGATATATATTTAGATATATATATATATATATATATATATATATACATTATATGAAGGGTTTTCATCTGGTTCATCTGGTTTCATCTGATTCATTTGATCCAATCCCCATGTTTTATGAATAAAGAAATTGAGTCCCAAGGTGTTTAAGTGATGTGACTGATATCACACAGATAATAAGCATCATGGGTAGGGATATGATGATAGGACCTCTTCTACCATACAATATGACCATTTTCTGAAACCTAAGTCTGAGACAAAGCAAGCAGGTAGCTTGACTTAATTTGAAATTTTTTTTGATTGTCTTTTCTGAGAAATGAGGGATAGTTCATAAAACCCAAAGTATAGAAATTCCTTGAAAGGTCATTTCAGCCAACCTCTCTCCATTTAAACTAAATGGAATAGGTTTAGCAGGTAGATGTAATATTTCAAAGAAGAAAAAGATTGACTTTGGTTAGAGTAGTCACGAAAGAATTCATGAAAGAATCAGGACTGTCTTGGAGAAACATGTTCTATATTCCATTACCTCAAGGAAGCAAATTCTTTAAAACTCATTTTCATCTGTTACAACATCTAACATTCCTAACATGTAAGAAGCAATATGGTATAGTGGAATGGGAATTGAGTCAAAAGATGAAAGTTCCCAGTTCTCACTTTGCCACATATTAGCTATGCATCTTTCAAAAGTTTCTTTAACCTCTGAGAAGCTTAGTTCCCTAATCTTTGCAATGTGGATAATAATACCTGTCTTGTCAACAATCATGGGATTTTTATGAGGGTCAAATGAATCTGTGTATGCAAAATACTGTTTAAATACC